>NW_027137136.1:0-161649 GCF_040869045.1 Eurosta solidaginis
TTTATTTTAGGAAATTTTTTTCCAAAGTTTTCAATTAAGTTAACAATGACTTTAAATAACTTTTGAATCATAAGACTTCGCAAAAAATGTTGTCAATGACATGTAAAATTATTTTTTAATTGTGACCAATTAGATATTTATACAAACCAAAAGATATCAAAACAAAATTTTTCCATACAACTTACATACATTTGCATGTACGTATATGGGAAATAACCATATTCATCTTATTAAAATGCATGTACCATTATGTATGAACATTTACACACTTGTTTACTAATAAACAAAGTTCTATGATCAGTAGAGTGGATAACGACCCCTATATTTATAGCTAAATGAATATCAGCTAGTAATGCTGAGCTGGAGTATATGGTCCAGTCGCTTGCTTCATAGCGAATGCTCCATATACGCATGCATGGAGTACTTGCGATTTTTGCAGGGTATATGCACATTCGCATCTACACACACCTAAATATAGGCGTCTGTAGCGCCCTTAAAACTGTCTCTGATTTATCATCGTAGGAATGTGTCCTGGAGACATATTAGCAAAAGGAGCAGCGACGATTTATCAGGATCAAAAATCACGCGATGGAGCGCGAGAGCTAAGCGTGCAGAACTGGCAGTTCAGGTGGAATGCCTCAACAAAGGGACGCACCGATGTATCCCAGATATTAATATATGGATATCGTGAAAGACCGGCGATGTACCTAACACAGTTTCTGAGAGGCCACGGATGCTTTAAGGAATATCTGCATCGATTCAACCACGAGCCTAACAACATATGCGATCACTGTGGTGGCGATACAGTAGAAGATGCTTACCATGTATTTTTCGAGTGTCCTAGGTTCTATAGCTCGAGATGCACACTACGCAGCATTTCTGGACAGGATTACATTCCTGAAACAATTGTTGGATGCATGCCACAAAGCAACGTAAAATGGCCCGCGGCATGCGATTTAATAGCGGAAATAATGAAGTGTCTACGCAGTCTGGAAAGGCTCCGGCGCACCAGCGAACATTGAACAATCGGGTCTTGTGGGTGGAGAACAAACTGCAAAGGTGGAGGGGATCGAGTTGAGCACGTATTGTATGCAAGGCCTCCGCACAATTAGCGGCGTTAGAAGGATAAAATAAGAAAATACCGGAGTATAGGTAGTTGAATAGTAACCCAGACGACGGATTGGAGATAAGGCCTCTTCAACCGTTCGAATACTGCACCAGGTGAAGGAGAAAAGCACGGATGGGAGACGCGGCCTCTTGTGTTACCAGAAGCAGTCAACATTCAAGTAACGACAAACCTACAGATTGGAGACGAGGCCTCTCCAACTGTAGAAACAACGAGCAGGAGTGTAAACGTGGTAGCCTCACATGTAATCAGGTTTTACACAGGGATTGGAGACAAGGCCTCTCCAACCGGTGGAAGTACCTAAATGGGGCGAAAAGTCGATATGTATTGTGGGCAAAAAAAAATAAACCTATTAAAATTAAAGGGAAAAAACCAAAAATCAAGAACAAAAAAATGGATTTATATATATATAAAATAAAATAAGGAACAAAAACCCTACAATACAAGTAGTCGAACGCACAAACACGCCACAAGCACTGTATGCACGGTGTTTAAGGTATGTTTGGAAATATTCGTAGAAGTGGTATGTGTCAAGCGCATTGAGGTATTAAGCAGGGAGTGCCAGTTCCTGCTTTAACTATACCGCGGGACTATCAAAGAACAGCAACGTGACCCCGACAGACGTAAAGCTTAGTGCTCAACCTACCTCCAGACGGAATACTTGACGGTAGTACCGGAGGGTAGGTAAATGGTACTCAGACGGTAGGAGGTTTAGTGCGGCTCCAGCTCCACACTGACTATGAGGCTTTCGATGCTTTCTCCTCGTAAAAAAAACCTAAATATATGTTATGTACGTATACATAGATGTGCATGCTCATATGTACAAGGGATGAGCGTAAGATTAACAGATTTTTTATTACTATTCGAATAGTACGCACTATTAGAAAAATAAGGAAAGGATTTCGCATAAATGGAAGCGATTAAAGGAATAAAAAGATCGAATAAATATATAATTGGATTACGAATACCTGACGAATAAAAGAGTTTATTATTCTAATAATTTTTGTTCGAATAGTCCCACCCCTAGTTTTAAGTGAGGCATCATTATTCAGATTAGACATGATCTGAGCCCTACTTGAGTGTTGCGGCTTTCCCCACTCATTATACGCTTAAGGTTGCGCACTGCCGTTCCGCCACAGTCATCCGCGAGCCGTATCGTATCAACGCGAGTGAACGCAGTGAAAAAGTTACGGACGAGAGAGCATTACACCGACGTCGACGCAGCCAACCGCGCCAGCAACAGAGTCATTACCGCCCATCAAGCGATTCAGATCGGCACTGTGGTAAATAATCGGGTCTGCGAGTGTATGGTTATAGCCGGTAAATAGGTTTTAACCAATGCGGAGCATCACCACCAAACGTAGACGCAGACTGAACCGTACTTGAGTGTTGAGGCTTTCCTCGCTCATTATACGCTTAAAGCTGCGCTCCGCAGACCGCGAGGCGACTCACAACAGTAACAGAGCCTTCGCCGCCCATCCAACGATTCAGCCCGGTGATAGCCGGTAAATAAGTGTTAACCAATGCGGGACATGACCACCCGACGTAGACGCAGAAAGAGCCATACTTGAGTGTTGCGGCCCTCTCAGCTCATTATACGCGTAAGGCTGTGCTACGCTGACCCGCCACAGTGGACCGCGAGGCGACACGCAACGGCGGCGGCTCTCACCTTGACAGAGAGCCAACGGCGACAGAGCGTCGAAAACGGCAGCATCGAATCACAACAGAGCGTTCACAGCGACAGAATACCAACCACTACCGCCAGCGCGACGACAGCGCAAACGGCAAGAGGGCGTCCACAGTGACAGAATACCAACCACGATAGCCAGGGCAGCGACAGCGCCAACGGCAACAGTGCATCGTCAGCGACAAAATACGGCATAGAAGGTACATGTTACCTCGCGAGCATGCGCTAACGGGACACGGGTGGATAACCTAGAAAAAACCAACGCAAGCAAGCACGCGAGCAAGCCACGCCACCGCCCAGTATAAATAAAAGTGAATAGCGAAATATGTTAAAGATTAATTATAATACATTGAATGAATAGTATAAAGTAAGTTAAATAATGTGAATTATACCACTTGGAAATGGGCCCCAAAGAATAAATTTATTTTACGGAACCCTGGGCGCGGCAAGTATACCGCAGCAGTTCTTAAAGAGCATGGGGGCAAGGGAAAGCTTCGTTACAATTGGCGCCCGAGTCGTAAAACTAACTATTCAGAGGAAAAAATTCCCAATAAAAATCTTTAAGATGTCGGAGTCACTTGATATATCGTGCCTGGATAATATCACTAAAGAGCAGTTGGTGTCCATCGTCCATGAGCTAGACATAGAGCACACAGGCACAACGCGGAAGATCCGAAAACGCATAGTTTTATTAATTCCCAAAGAACAGACCGACTCTAACAGAATAACTTTCACGGATTTCGGCATCTGTCAGCGTAATGCCTTTTTGCCACAACTTCTGCATATATTGTTCGCAGTTCTGGGTGGGGAGTCGTGCTGCGTGTTCGGAATCGTATCTCCTGGTGGCTGTTGGTGAGGTGACTGGCTTGATTGTGGTCGTTGCTTTCTCGCCTACAATGTGTCTCTCCATCTCACGTCGTAGTACTTCCGACGTTCGTCGGTGGCCTGCGTGGATGTCATAGTAGTATTCCGCGAGGGTGAGACGTTCCGCTAGACTGTTGAAATCTCGCCGGCGGATATACAGCAGGTAATTCGGATGGCTGTTTCAAAATTTCCTTTCTAGCCGTTGCTTGCTACTGCAACCGGCGCGCCGCATCACATTCTGTATCACCAGCACGTAATCCTTTTATTTCTCCCGTGCGTTTTGTCTTCGCTGTCGTACGTCGTCCTCTATATGCTCAAAATATCTGGCCGGCAAGAAAAAGCATAGGAAGTCAATCTTGAAGGCTGCCCAGTTGTTCCAGCGTCCATTTTTGTTGCGGTACCACTGGAAGACGGTGATGCACAGTATTTCTGGCATTGTTTTCGGAAGGAGGCCTGCGTCTATCATGTATACTTCTGCCAATTCTTCCAGCCTTTCTACGAATAATAGTGGATTCCATCCACCATCGTACTTTACTGACCAATTCCGTACTTGATCGGTGCGATTACCGTGGCCTAGCACATTTTTAGGGGGTACGGCGTTTGCTACTGGTGGGTACTGAGGTGGTTATTGCATGTTCTGTATCGCAAATGCCAATTGTAACGATTCTGGTGTCTTTGTGGGAACTCTCGCTCCTGCCTCACTTGGAGTCGGTGGGATTGATGGGCCTTCGGCCCATTCTCGTTCTTCAAATTGGTTCATGTGTTGCCGCAGCACAAGCGGCGAGCAATAAAAGGAAACTGTTACTACGAACGGTACTCCACCCAAGAAGACCAAAAGAAGATACTTAAGGCGAAGCACACCAGGGGCGAGAAGACCTACAGGACAAATCATTGCAGTTACATCACACACGCCTCTGGGAACATGGCTTATTCGAATTATTATCACAACTTTCGTCGGTAAATAAAATCAACACGCTCAGTTTCCAACAATGAAAATAACTGCGTCACTTTCGAGTGTTCCGAAACACGCCAAATGTTGCCTGGGAGCTCGATTCAAACAGCACAACCCAGTCGAATGTGTATCGGTAACCGAATTCCAAATGTACACCAAAGCCACTGCGCGACGGCCTTTATCACACGCCCGAACAAGGTCATAATACCAAGGGAACATACAATAGCAATCACAAGGACGAGGCAGACTGTATACGTGAATTCCTAGCGAACGCACTGTCCCGCCAGCTATTGAAGACCCTAATACAAGCCACGACAACGAATCCCCGAAGCAGGTGGTGGCATCGACACGTCAATGAAGTGTACACCAACCCAGAGAATTACGCCGACTATGTTTTACTAGACGGACAACTCTATCGTCGCATCCCCTGCAGATCCTACGACGATGATACAGAGCCGTGGAAATTATGCGTACCAACCCCGCTCCGACAGCGGGTACTACAAGAGAACCAGACACACCAAGAGCTGCACATATGGGTATTCGCCGGACGGTAGCACGGATCGCCAACCCCTATTATTGGCCAGGGATATTTCGCGACATCAGCCGTTACGTACGCCAATGCGAGTCTTGCCCAAAGTACAAGGAGGGGCAACAGAAACCATCCGGGAAAATGCTCTCGCAGATAGCACACAAACAATTCACCACGATCCTACTGAACGCGCTGACCGGACCGTTAAAAGAATCAAAGCGCAACTCACCAAATCGAGACATAACAATTGGGACGAACTCATGCCCGAAATCGAGCTTGCCATAAATACCAGTGTTACAGACTCAACAGGGTACAGTCTTTCTTGTCAAAGGACGCGACCCACGATTAACGGGAGCACTCTACGACGAGATAAATGTCGGAACTGGTAGGAATCCCATAACTGCAAAGGAGAAGCCCAACAGGATGCAGGATGCAACCTGCACCATGGGAATGATAATGGTGAAATGCGAACGGAAACGCCAAACAACCAACAAAGATGAGAATCTATAAAACTAGATTAAAATCAATATACCGAAATAGAGCTCACATACGAGAGAAATAGGGAGACAAAGTGAGTCTTCGACCTCCGAAGTGGAGGGGGGGGGAGTGTGAGGACCAAATGTTGACATCAAATTATTTGACCCACACAACAGACAGATTATGCCTACATTAGGTCAAGCACACAAATACACAACATACGAGTCGTCGTTGTGTGCGGACGTGTTTCTTACCACTCTGTCGTTTTATTATATTACTTTCTATTTTTTGTCATAATGGACGATTTTTGTGCCAAGTGCAATAAATACTTTTCGAAATCTGAATCGAATATCGTGCCGTGTAATGGTTTTTGCAAAAGAATCTTTCATCGTGCTTGTTGCAAAAATATCTTGGAATATGATGTGAGACTAATTAAATCTAATCGTCACTTGCTCTACTTGTGTGAGGAGTGCGTTGAGATGCCGGACAGGCTCTGCAAAACACTTGACTCTGTGCTTAAACTTGGTTTTGAACTCATCTCAAGTGCTATTGATAACAAATTTTTTAATATTTTTTTGATCTCGTTACAATCATCCAACAACAATCTGAATGTTGCTGAAAGTTCTCCGAACGTCAACAAGTTTGTAATCAAATCCTCTGCAAATATCAAACGGTCTTTCTTTCAATAATGATCGTGCTCTTCCTATATTTACTTCTTCGCCTTCATCTACATATTCTAAAGAATCAGATAGCATTCTCAAATAATCAATCTACTGTTTTAAAATCTCAACATTCATCTACTCCTACACATGCAAACAAACAAAAGCAATCATCAAAGGCTCTCACTAATAACATTCCTACTTATACTTGCACAGTGGCATCTGCAACTTCTTCTACTTCTACACTTGCATTTAATACGCAACCACTCATGTCAAATGCTCTCACTATTAAAACGATAATATTTCTACAAATACATCAGCAACTATTAAGGTAAAGCCTAATGCCAACTCCAAGCAGAGAAGAAATATCAAAAATTCAAACAAACCGATGACTACTACTAACATGAGTCATTAACACTACAAGAATACTGACTATCATATGACTATCATCTGATCGTCAGCAATGTCAACCTAACGATCAGCGCCTCATACAAACTTTCTATCACGAACTTAAGGGGACTTGCGCAAATGTGATGTAAACAACTGTGTACGTGTGAGTTTTTGTCTCCTTCTTATACACCAACATGGCCTACTGATTAAGTATATAGCCGTACTGCTCACTCTCATTCCTTTTCCTGGATCAGTGCTGACACTCTAACTATCAAAAAGTGTCATAAATGATAGTTTACTGTAGATATCAGGTTTGACTGTTATACTATCATAAATGACCATTGTTATATTCCGCCAAAAATGAAACAATGATTTTTGCTTTTTATTTACTTTATTTCATTACGTTTTTAATTTTGTACGTGATAAAATCATACGTGTTTTTTATTTGTTTAAAATAAATAGTTTTATAAGAATTCGAGTTCAGAATGTTCAATTTAAATTCAGAAAATAACAAAACAACAGAAGAGCGCTTTCCTCATGCGGAAACACATTTAAAAATGAATCACCACTAACCACAATTATTTTTCGCGTATCAATTTTTTGAGTGCGCCCCATACATTCCGACAGCTTTTGGTATATTTTAATATTATTTTCAATTTTTTTTTTAGCACGGAGCTTTGAAATGCTCTCTTTTTCATTTTTTAAACTTATTTTTTATATGGTTTTCGTCGGTTGAAAATGGCGGAATTTAAAAAATAACAAAACAACCGTGATAATCATTTGATTGTCATATGACAGTCAGTATATGACTAGCGCTCTTAATACATCACCTTTGCCATCAAATGGCCGTACTACAGTGAAGCCTATAACAAATGTACCAAAAGAAAAAGTTGTTAATTCATCTGTAGTTAGTCGCAATAACAATAATGCCGAGTTAGATGTTTTTCTACCATACAAGTGGATTTATTTATCTTTGTTCAAGCCATCTGTTACGGAGGAGAAAATTGTCAAATACTTCTCTGAGCACATCAAACTCGATGCATCTGTTGGGCTTGTTTTAAGTTGGTGAGGCGGGATGCTGACATCAACTCCTTGGTCAGGGTTTCTTTTAAAGTTCGCGTGCTATCAGCTGATTATAATGTGCTCTTCGACGCAGCTTTGTGGCCCTCTATCGTCATTGTTAAGCCTTTTCGTTTTATTTCCAAAAAACGGAGCAAACCAAATAGTGTCGCAGGGTTACCTAGAGCTATTTATAGTTACACTTATAATATCCCAACCTGTGTCTCGGGCGCATTTCTGAGAGTCTACTTTCAAAATGTTGGCGGCATGCGCACCAAATCTAAATACTTTCTTTTATCTACTTCTCGTTTGGACTACGACGTATATGTCATCGTTGAAACTTGGCTCAACGAAGATTTCTTTGATGAAGAGTACTTTGACCCTAAGTTATTCCTTATTTTCCGTAAAGACAGAGACTTTGCGAACACCGGTTAAAACAAAGGTGGTGGAGTTTTAATTGCAGTTAACAGAAGACTGCAATCATTAAAGTTTCAACTACATAATCATGATACGTTACTCGATCAGCTGTGTGTCTGTGTTTCCTGTTCGTCTGGCTCTACTTTTATGTGTTGCTCGTACATAACGCCCAATAGTAGTGATGGCTTATATAATGCTCATATGGAGAACATCGTTAATTTATGCGAAACTCACCCCGATGCCAACTTTTGTATACTTGGTGACTTCAATCTACCAGGTATTATATGGTCAGATTTTCAAAATAATGGCATTTTGACACCTACCAATGTTACGTGTTCTATGGAATTAGCCATATAGATAATATCTTAAGTTGTAATCTGATTCAAATAAATAATTTAGTTAAAACTCTCCCGAGGTTAGGTTAGGTTAGTGGCTGCCCCATGGGCACACATAGGCCAGTATCAGTTGGCCCGTTGTGGTACCTTAGAAAGACACCATTAGCCCTCCTCTTCGAACCATTTCGAGGACTTGATAAAAGCTACCAAGTCCCTTATATCATACTCCCAGACCTGGCGTAGATCGCTCAGGAAGGGTGCTCCCAGACAGCGTTGTCTGGGGCCACTTAACGTGGGGCAGTTGCAGATGAGGTGCATCACATTTTCCTCTACCTCGTCTTCTTTTCAACTTCTGCAGCATCGTAAAAAGGGCTCTCCTAGCCTTTCCGCATGCCGCCCGATGAGGCAGTGCCCAGTCAGAACTCCTACAAGTGAGGAGATTTTGTCCCTGCTTAGGGTATAGACTTGTCGGGATCTCTTAGTATCGCATTTAGGCCAGGATTGCTTTGATATTCTACATCCCGGGGTTAGTAGCCATCTTTCATTGGCTTGACTGTAGGTATACTCTTTTAGCATTAGCTTGCAAGTGGCAAAAGGTATACCTAGGCGTTCTTTATCATGAAGAATCTGTCTGGTCGTACCCTGCCTATCAAGTTCGTCTGCAGCGCAGTTTTCCTCTATGTCCCTGTGTCCCGGGACCCATGTGAGGTGTACACGGTTCTGTTCGGCCATCTCCTGAAGAGATCGGTGACAGTTTATTATCAATTCGGAGTAGAACAAATAGGAACCAAGGGATTTTATTGCCGCTTGGCTATCGCTGAAAATAAAGATTTCCTTGCCGGTATTCTGTGTGGCTATTTGAGTCGCGGATTCCATGATAGCTGCTACTTCTGCTTGGAAGACGCTGCAATGATCAGGTAGTCTGAAAGAAAGTTGGAGATCTGGGTGCTTTGAGAAGACGCCCCCTCCAACCCTACCGTCCAACTTAGAACCGTCGGTAAATATGGAAGTGCTAACTGTGGTATCCAGGAACCTGCTCGGCTCCACCCAATCTTCCCTGCTGGGAATTTTTACTATGAAATTGCTGTCCGCAACTGTTGTGTTCGCACACAGGTCTGTACTTCGAGGAAGGAAGTCGTAGTTACACAGTATGCTGCCGTGACCTGTAGGCTTAGTGCTCCAGCTGGACGATTCTCTTAACCACAGTGCTGACGTTGCAGCTGCGCGGTATCCTGCTAGATCCAGAAGTAGGATGTCAAGAATGATTTCAAGAGCAGCGCTTGGCGTTGTTCTCAGAGCACCACTTATGTTGATCATACTAGATCTCTAGTAAGTTTCGATTTGACGCCTTGTCCAAGGCTGTGCACCATACAACTACCCCGTATAGCAGTGTGGGTCGGATAATCGATGTATAGATCCGTCTACTAATGTTTGGGTTAAGACCCCATTTATTGCCTATGGCTCTTTACACATGTATAAAGCGATATACGCTTTTTTCTGGCGCTGGATAATATTATCTTTCCAGTTCAACCTTTAGTCCAGAACAACGCCTAGGAATTTAGCCCTATCTGCCAGATTAAGGCGCACTCCATTTAGTTCCTGCAGGGTTAACGGTGGTATTTTGTACCGCTTGGTGTAAAGGACAAGTTCCACCCTGTCTCGATTGAAGTTAAGTCCGCATCTGGAGGCCCACGAGGAAACCTCCCGCAGTGCTACTTGCATGAAGCCACACAAGGTTTGGGGGAATTTGCCCCTATAGGCAATAGCTAGGTCGTCCGCATATGCCACAAAGTTGCCGCGACCCCAACGTGTGTCTCGTAATAGCGAGTTCACCGTTAGCGTCCATAAGAGCGGAGAAAGAACCCCGCCCTGAGGCGTGCCTCTTGTGACATAGCGTATTATATCAGACTTCCCCATGGATGAAAGTATTTTCCTTCCCCTGAGTAGTTGATAGATTAGTCCCACGAGGGACGTTGTTATGCCCACATCCGTCAACGGGTTACTGACGGCATCTGAGCGTATGTAGTTGAAGGCTCCTTCAATATCTAGGAAGGCCACTAGACAGTAATCCTTTTCGATCAAGTATATTTCTGCAGTAGAGACTAGGCTGTGCAGCGCAGTCTCAGTGGATTTGCCCTTGATGTAGGCATGTTGATTGCCAGATATGAGGTTGCTATCATTAGTGGTCATGACGAAATCACTTATGATCCTTTCTAGGGCCTTTAGCATATAGGACGAGAGACTAATTGGTCGCAGTCCTTTGGCTCGTAATGAGAGGCTTTACCAGCCCTAGGAATGAAGATGACCGTAGCGTTTCTCCACGTAAGTGGAATATAATTTGAAGCCAAACAGGCAGAATAGATAGGACATGGCCATCTGCCTGTTACCTCCAAGGAGTTAATAAGTTGTGCGGGAATGATCCTGTCCGGTCTGGCATCCTTGAAAGGTTTAAAGCTTTTAACTGCCCATTTAACCCTCTCCTCCGTTATGGGTATATTTACGGCCAGGTTTGTTACAGGTACTTCTGGTGGGTAGTTCTGTTTTCCAGGAAAATGTGTGTCCAGGAGCAGCTCTAGAGTCTCCCCCTCTGAGCTGGTCCAGGTACCGTCATGCCTCCGAAAAAAGGTCATTGCTGTTTGGGATTTTGAAAGCAAGCATCGCAGCCTTGCTGTATTGTTAACGCTTTCTACTCCTGTGCAGAAGCTCTCTTCGCCTGTCTTAGGGCTTTTTTGTATGCCCTTAAATTGTCTTTGTATAATAGCCATTGTGGCTCATCGTCTAGGCTTTGTACCCTGTTATACTGTGTCCCGCAGGATTTGTGAAGTAAGTCCAAGTCATGGTACCACCAGTGGGGTTTGCGTTTTCCGCGTGGTTTTGGCTCTAGGAAAGCCTGTTCGATGGCATTAGAGAGTGCCGTTGTAAAGGTCGCTACCAGATCCCCCCGCTTCTCCGTTGAAGAGGGGCTTTGTGAAGGCAATTCCTGTAAGTCCCTAGATAGCAGATAATAGTGGGTTTCCAGTTCCCATTGCGCGGGTTGCGTTTTGCGATGGGTTGTTCCACCAAAAAGGCTATCACTACTTCGATGTAGCGGTGGTCTGAGAAGGAGTGTTCCTCTAGAACATGCCATTTTTTTACATATCCATACATACTTTCACTACAAATGGTGAGGTCTATGACCTCTCTGCGATTTTTAGTAATACAAGTTTGTTCGTTACCAATGTTGCAAACTACCAGGTTAGTTGTTAAAAGGTAATCAAAAAGTGACTCACCACGAGTGTTGATATCTGAACTCCCCCATTGGACATGTTGCGCATTTGCGTCTGCTCCGATTAGTAAGTGGCCTTTGCTGAGGTCGGCCACCAGATCTTTCACTATCCTATGCGGAGGAGGTTCCTCAGCATCATACGGCATATACACAGATGCCATCGTTATGCCAGTGTTCCCAATTGCCAAGCTGACCGCAGTCGTGTCGCCATTGCTATATTTAGGTAAAAGAAAGATGTTTAGCTCGGACTTTACCAGGATGCAGGTTCTAATGTTACTTTCTGAAGCTCGGATGAGCTTGGACCCACTGGTCCCCAAACTGCAGATCCTGGAGTTATTCACCCAGGGTTCTTGGATGGGGACCACGTCGACGTCGCCTTTAGAAAGGCGACTCATGAAAGGAGCCGAGGCTGCTTTAGATTTTTGGAGGTTTATCTGAAGCACCCTCAGTTTGGGTTGATCCAGACTCCCCTCCCTTCACTACCGTAACGTCAGCCTCTTCCCGTCGCTATCCAGCAGGTAATCCTCCATCGTCAGATTGTCCAGAGAACCTGCACAAACTGACGAGGCGGAAACCATACTCTCTGCGCCGGAGGGCCCCGCTTCCTCTTCGGCTGTCCCGGTGATCTTGGTCATCAAGGCAGCCGAAAGGGATACGCGTTGCGCATCGCCACGGTATATATGTATTACGACATCGTCGATGCCGTAAAACACCCTCCCGTTGCTCCTCCTGAGGTACTTGAGATCATCCTTATTGAGGGCCAAGACGGCCTGCCTCCTCGGTCCTACAGCGTCCTCGAATCGGATCACACTCCAGTCGTACGTCGGGAGAGCCGGGTTCATGACCTGCAGCATCCCCAGAATTCTCTCTGGTTTAGCTCGAGTTGCTGGAACCCATGCGCTTGCCCTTGGTCTGGCAACAATTTTTGCGTCGTCGCAAGCGGGGACTTTAATCTGGCCCTGGTACCATCCCGCATCAGTACCACGTGGCGGGGTGCCCGGAATCTCCATCATGACGTCGAGAACGGCGTTACCGATTTCATTCCGGACATACGGCCACCGGTCTTTCGGGATGGCCCCACGGTCATTTCCGTAATCCAGGATACCTATAGGAATCCTGTCCTTGACCACCTCGGCAAAGCTGGGCTTGCCTGCCCCAGGGTGTAGTTGCTGCCTTTTCAGAGGAGGTTTGATATCCTCGTCCGACCTTTGTCGTTTGTAGGGGGTAGCGCTGTTTGCAGTCAGCGCGAGTCGGCAATTTGGCAGCAGGTCTTGCGCCCTTTCCACCGCGTTCCTGGCATTCTGTGACAGCGAGTCCAACGGCACTCTTTCTAAGGACCTTAGCGGCCCGCTTTTTATCCCGGTGACGAACCACCAGGAGAAGTGTCCCTGGCAGAGTTCAGACCCGAAGTTTCCTCCGCGGTCGCTTTCCCGGTTTGGGGCTTCTTTACCGCTTGCATCTCCCCTGAGAAAGCGGATCTCGAGACTCCAGCTGCGGTCATAGGGAGAGCGGTTAAGGAACTGGAGTCTGGTGAGCGCACAGTAGCAGCAGGCGCTCCGGTGTCCGCCGTTGCCGGTGCAACCACCTTAGCAGCCTTACTGGTCCTGGCCCCCACCGCGTCGCTAGGAGGTGTTGAACCCTCCTTGTTGCCCTCCTACGGGTTGGGAGAAGCGACCCGTAGTTTCCATCGCGGTCAGTCCCCCGGTTGTACCTAAAATTGCGGCTGCCTCTTCCCTTGGCTCGGAGTGGCCAGGTCGTGAGACCCATGTCACAGCCGCGGAAAGACAGGTCGCCGTGCTCGCGCTTGGTCGGCGTTCGGCATCTGCAGGTGGGGTGACGTTCGCGGTTGGCAGCGCAACTCCACCCGCAGCCGTACTGGTGCAAACCCCCACCAAGTCGCTATTTCCGCTTTTTGAGGCCCGTTTAACCCCTGTTGCATTCGCGCCCTTAGGTCGTGTTTGCTCCTTCGGTAATTGCACCGAAGGTGTCCTTCCCCTTTGCGGAGGAGGACGAAGTTTTGCTATTTCTTTTATTGGAATTCATCTTGCCAGACAAGGCCAGCTAAGGGTCTTATATATTCGAAGGGGAAATGAGTCGTCCGCCGCGGCAGAGCCCCTTACCGTGGTAAGACCAAAATACTCTCTGAGGCGGTCCGGTATCAGAGAAGCTCTGTTCAAATACAACCTGATTAACCTCCCGGCTGCAAACTTCCAATGGGCACGGTACCGCATAAAGCCCTGGATTGGGAGTGGTAGTTCCTGGGCATCGCTCCACAGAGGGGCTTAGGTCACCACCAAGATGGAGGTCCAGGCCGATCCGCATACTCCATGTGTCCTATTCCCCCGTGACCAGCGACTAAGCCCTCGTACCGCGCCAAGGTGCCTACCCGTCGCGAGGGCTCTCGAGGTTACTTGATCTTATATTTCTCGACGAGAATTTAAAATGTATATAAACTCTCTGAAAGTACTTTTCCTTTATGTCTATCTGATAGACATCATATACCGATAGTTATTCATCTACATAACTTCGATGCTATCCCTAAGTCATGTGCTTTAGAAAATTCCTCTTTCAACTTTCGATCTACTGATTTCGGCGAGCTGAACAGTGTATTATTTGAACTTAACTGGGGAAACATATTCCTCTCTAATGACGTCAGTGCCTGTTATGATATTTTCTTCTCGAATTTGACTGAAATATTTCAAAGTACAGTGCCTCGTTTCGGGCCCAGGCGTCATAAATTACCATGGTATAATAAAACTCTTAAGAGGTCAAAAAATAAGAGTAACAAACTCAATAATTTATTTAAGGCAAATAAAGATAATGTCCTTCCCAGAGGACAGTTCATAACCAGTGTGCGTCAATTTAATGTCCTCGACAAATTTCTTTATAATCTATATATGGGTAGGCTTGAAAATGAGCTTAAAGAAAATCCTAAAGCCTTTTGGAACTTTACCCGCTTCAAACGTGGTTCGACGAATATCCCGATCTGCATGAGCTTTAATGGAGTAAGCTCCCAGTCTCTACCTGAAACAGTCGAGATGTTGGCTGAATTTTTTTAAACCAAACTTCGATGATGCTACTGTAGATCTGAATGACTCCTTTTCGAGCTCCGGGCTCTGTGATCGTTTAGATTTTTGCTCCCTTATTATCCCGGCGATGACGTCAGCAATGCTCGTTAAAATGTGACAGTGATGGCCTCTGTGCCTTTGTCCTGAAGTTCTTTATTTTATCTTTGTGCGTCTTTCTTCGGCATATATTCAATATATCCCTGTCTTCCGGAACTTTTATCGATAGTTGGAAATAAATTTCCATATGTCCAATCTTTAAAGCTGGAAATAAAAATGATGTCTCTAACTATAGGCCTATCGCTACATTCACAGTTTGCTCGAAGCTTTTTGAAAAAATTGTAAAATGGAAGCTAACTTTTGTCATAAAAAGGGTTACTGAGCCGTGCCAACATGGGTTTGTGTCTGGCGGCTCGACTGTTGCGAACCTAGCGTCGTTTTCTGATTTCTGCATTTCAGGATGGCTGTCAGGTAAATACTGTATACACTGATTTCTCAAAGGCTTTCGATAAAGTTTCACATAAAATCTTATTATTTAAACTGGAATGTATTGGATTTCATGCTGTCTTTTTAACATGGTTAAAATCTTATTTATCAAATAGGTCTTTGTGCATCGAAATTGAAAACCGTAAGTCCCAACCTTTCTTGGCAACGCCCGGGGTACATCAGGGTAGCGTTCTTGGTCCTCTTTTATTTGTACTCTCTATTAATGACATTGGTTCCTGCTTTAATTCGTCTGCTTTCCTTTTATATGCAGGCCATCTTAAGATTTTTCGTAGAATTAATGGCCCGTCAGATGCAGTGCTCCTACAAATTGATCTTAATAATCCTGTTGTTTGGTCTAATGCCAATAATCTCTACCTAAATGTCAAAAAATGTTTTCAAATATCTTTTTCTAAGTCGTCTACTATACATACCACGCCCTATGATATTTCAGGCGTTCTGTCAAAGAATTTATCGATCTAGGTATTGTCTTCGACACTTCTTTCTCGTTCGTTAGTCATATCTGTTATTTCCTTCCGAAGGCTTGCATAAACCTTGCCTTCCTTCGCAAATATGCAAAAGACTTTAAGGATCCCTATACCAGGAGGCACTTTTTACCTCTTTAGTTCGCTCAAAACTAGAATACGCCTCTGTTGTCTGGAATCCTATCTACAGTGGCCACTCCGCCAGAATAGAAAGGGTTCAAAGAAAATTCATTAGATTTTGCTTATTTTCTATTAACTTTGACGACCCAACCCCATCCTATTACTGGCGCTGCAAGTTTTTCAATCTCCAATCTCTTGAAACCCGGAGAGCTGTGCAATTACTAATGTTTGTTTATGATCTCCTCGCTGGCTCTTTGGATTGTTCAGCTCTCCTAGCAAAAGTTTATTTAATGTACCTAATAGGTGTCTTCGTACTTTCTTGCCCTTTTACTTGCGTATCGGTAGAGCTAATTATTGAATGTTCGAACCGATTTTTCGCGCACTTACCTAATTTAATAGACTCTCAGGGAATTTCCTTTTTGATTTCTCTTTGTCGAGAAGTACGTTCAAGTCTTCTCTGGAATTATGCCTTTATTTTATTTTAATAAATTTAACTCACTGTTTAATCTTTTTTATTTTCATGTTACTTACGCTTATAAGTTGATTATATAGTCTTAATATCCTTTAATTCATTTGTATCTAGTCTGTAAAATTCTTTTTGATCATAGACCTAATAAACTAAACTAAATAAAATAAACTAAACTAATAAAACAGGTCATACCAACTTCAACAGCAACATCAAACAGCAAGACACCCAAGTCATACGCATCGAAGCTGTGGTAGCAAACGGATCTAACCTGAAATGTGATAGCTGGCAAATAGGGTGTAACCAATGTGAGACATCATCATTCAGATTAGACGTGAACTGAGCCGTACTTTAGTGTTGCGGGTTTCCCCGCTAATTATACCCTTGAGGTTGCGCCCCGCCATTCCGCCACAGTCAACTGTGAACCGTATCGTATCAGTGCGGGTGAACGCAGTGAAAGACTTACGAGCGAGAGAGCATTAGGCCCACGTCAGCAACAGAGCCATCGCCGCCCATCCAACGATTCATCCCGGAGCCGTGTTAAATAATCGGATCTACGAGTGGATGGTGATAGCCGGTAAATAGATTTTAACCAATGCGGGACATCACCAGCCGACGTAGACGCAGACTGAGCCGTACTTGAGTGTTGCGGCTTTCCTTCTTCATTATACGCTTAAGGCTGCGCTCCGCCAACCCACCACAGTCGACCGCGAATTATGACTTATACGACATGGAAAAGGGCCCCAAAGTATAAATTTGTTGTACGAAATCCTGGCCACGGTGAGTATACCCCAGCAGTTATTAAAGAAGCATCGGGGCAAGGAAAAGCTTCGTTACAGACTAGTAACTAGGGCCTACCTATTTATTTTCTAGATTTTAGTATTGTAACGATTTTTGGGAAATTCCGCTTATTCCAAATCATCTACTAACGTTGAAATCACTAAACTATTTGATAAATAACTCCACTATTCAATAATGCAAAATGGCCTTTACTAAAGTATTTCACTTCTACCTCTCAACAGATAGCGTGCTTAAATCAAACTGACTCGTCGTGCCTCAGCTGCTGCTGCTTTTATCCTTTTTGGTTTCCTCGTTGGCATATTTCTAGGCGTTTCTATTTATAGAATTTACTGCTAGTTTACCAGCTATAAATTTCTCAGCTATAACTACAGATGCACGATTATTATAGCTTCTCGCATAGCCCATGCGCGTGTATACGTGAGTGATACTTCCACAGATAATTGCCTACTTTTGGGAGTATCTCAGATATATTCATGTGTTTGTGTGTTGCTCTCCGCTGCTTGTATGGGCATATGTATACACATAATGATTGATTTGTTGATGTGCATACAAGTCACTGCATAATATTGGCTTAGAGATGATAGTATCCCTTAAAAAAAAAAAAAAAAATGTAAGGCGCGATAACCTCCGAAGAGATCTAAGGCCGAGCTTCTCTTCCAATTTGTGTCGTGCTCCTTTTGATTTTCCCTACAAATTGGCCGGATGGGACCTACATGATTTTATGCCGACTCAAAACGGCATCTGCAAGGCAGATGAGTTTTCACTGAGAGTTTTTCATGGCAGAAATACACCCGGAGCGCTTGCCAAGCACTGCCGAAGGGCGACCACGTTTAGAAAAATTTTCTTCTAATTGAAAAACCTTATTTCTAAAAATTTTGATGTTGCTTTGCCAGGGGTTTGAACCCAGGGCATCCGGTGTGGTAGGCGGAGCACGCTACCATCACACCACGGTGGCGGCCACCCTTAGTGTTGCTAATATTCGTCACAGTATTATTATTACTTAATTCAAGTATTGTTTTCACTAAAACTGTTTAACTTAAAATTTTTTGTTTATTTATTTTATTTTCAAGATTTTAGTCTGTATTTAAGTGCCTATCTATTTCTCATTCTATTTAGTTCATGTAGTGACTCATTATTACAAGGACCCTTTCCTGACAATTTATTACAATCTAAGCCCTCGATACATAATTCTTCCAAATACTTTACTCAACTCAGCGCCACGTATGCTTGTCCGTCCTGTAACTCCAAAGTATATGGTGTCACTTCCACCAGACTATATGTAATATTTTTTCCAAATATAAGCCAAATTGGACCACAAATACGAGTATTTTTAATATATCGATCCTTGTCGCACGTAACAGAATTTTTTTTTTTCATAAAGCGATTTCTCTATGTTATTTCTATATGTAATACGGGTTCGCTTTCTATTCATGTATGTATTATGTGTTCCAAATGTGAGCCAAATCTGATCACAAATGCGATTTTTTAAAATATCTAGATCCTTGCGCCACCTGGCAGCGATTTCATTTTCATAGGTCGCTTTCTATTCATGTATGTATTATGTGTTCCCAATATGAGCCAAATACGATTTTTTGAAATATATCGATCCATGCGCCACATATCGGACACAGAGTCAAGCTAAATAAAACCGTTTAAAAATAATCATGATAGTAATAATGACAATAACCACAAAAATAATGATATAGAATAAATTATTATACCACGTGGCTCTACATGTATTGTAGTAGCGTGGGATACTTCATGGAAAGCTCGACTTTGCACGCGTGTGGTCGAGGACCGCCAGCAAAAAGGAGATTCATTTAAAAGGGAATAAAACAGAAAATTGTAAACAGGTGTATAAGGGTATCCCTCAAAATGGAATGAAAAAAGAGTTCAGTAAAAACTCGATATGAGAGTTAGATGGGGTCTCATTTTTATTAAACTAAAATTTTTTTCCGAACATTATAATATGATTGGTATCAGACAAACAAAATTGTACTGAATTGAGCTTTTCCTTTTCTCTAGAGATGTATGTGGAGGTCAACATCAAAATGAAACAGTTCTTTGTTAGGCAGATTTGAGAAAATTGGCAAGTTTATTTTACCATTGATTCCGAACGTACGAACAGGTTACATGTATTTTAAATAAAAACACCCCTTTAGCCATAAGAACGTATTAAATTTTGAAAATGTTACGTTTTCGTGCGACTACTATGAAATTGGGCTTTTGATGCAAATCTTCATACAAATTAGAAGCAATAAATTATTGTTAATATATACATATGTACAAGAGCCCAATTCGTGACAACAGTGCAAAAAGTTTTTGTAATTTTTCTGAACAGCTATCTTAAATCCACTTTATTCTTAATAATTTTACAACAGAGCCAAAGAGCATCGAGCACCCCTATTTTGACATCTGGTCTAGTAACGTATCCGCAGTTTCCGATGAGCCTGCCGTATTAAAATGTCGTGTTAGAAACAAAGGCAGTCGCACGGTAGGTTATTATCACGTTTTTATGTTTCTTACAGGTTCATTTAGAAGTTGCAGAGTGTTAGATGCGGGCGCTGGTGGTTGGTTTATCCTTCGAAAAATAACAAAGTTGTTAATATAAACCTAATTGTACCCCGTACTTATGTTCTCAATATAATAATCACCAAGGCACAGTCCAAGGATTAATATAAAAAACGACAGGGAATGGTCACGCAGTAGTGAACAGTCCCCTAAAGATCTGCTTAACACACACATCCCTTTGGGGGGCCTATGCAGATGGGTTTTGGAACAACGTCTGCTTTCTTAACACTGAGCGAGCAGCTCCTGTATTGGTAATAAACCCAAAATTCAACGGTCGATAAAAACTTTTTCCAAATTCAAATCGCCATGCATGCTTACAGCAAAGGCATTTCAGTCGATGCTGCATTGTTTGTGGTGGTCATTTTGCATTGAAAGCACTGGAATACATTCAATATACCTTAGGTGTTTTCCTGGGCCTCTAAAAACGAGAAATCATGGACAACTATATCGAAGTACATCCGGCCTTAACAAATTGGACCGGATCTATGCTAAGCTGGGAAAATATCACGTCACAATAGCGTCTATGAGAGGCTACAAAATCTGTAAACTGGTGAACGTCACAGGGTGTGGTATAACAAACTATGCTGTGGGCAGTGGCCATTAAACTATTGTTTATGCAGTTCGACAGAGGACCAGTAAAACTAACGGCATATGCAGACGACATTTCAGTCATAATAAATGTCATATGTCCTGGCCATTTGGAATCGAATTAACCGCCAGCGCGGAAAAAAACGATCTAAAATTATGTACATTGGAACGATTTGCCGTCATCCCTTGTCAAATTTGGTTTCGAGACAAACCGGCTTCGGCGTTGTGCCATCATCAGTGTCGATTTTCGTTCTGATCTGTTGTTGTCGTTTGTCCTGTATTTATAGTTCGTAGGTACATGAGCAGGTATTGTCAAAATTGGTGCTTGTGTATATTTAGTTATGTGTATGTGCTGTGTGTTCATTCAGAACCAAGGGTGGTTTACTAATCGATTTGTGTGGCTGACTGGGGTAGGTAAAAATCTGTGATTTTAGTCGTTTGACCTTCCTTGTGGGTTTTTTGTTTTGGTGTGTTAATTGTTTTGTGTTCATTTGTTGTTGTGTGTTTGTCTGGTGTACCTGTGTGATTACTTTGTTTCCTGTGAACAAGTTTTAAAGGCTCGAATATTGTGTCAGAAATTGTGTTTATCTGTTCTTTTCTTTTCTACCATCGAATGTTTTCTGTTTGCAGATTTCCATGTTTTGGAGTACATTGAGACGTCGGCCATTTTCTTGTATGTGAAGAACCCTAACTGTTTTATTAATGTTTGCTGGGGAACATTCATTCTCGACCATGTGATTTGCGAAGTTAGACTCGGGTATAATGTTTGGATTCCGTATTTTTTTGTTGTAATCTCTAATATGTTCTCTGAACCTCGTTCTTATTTGCCGTCCTGTTTGTCCTATGTAACTACGCTGGCATCCGCAGGTAAGCTTGTATACGCCGTGGCTGCTAAACGGATCCTCTGAGTTAGTGTTAGTTCTTAGCTTTCGCCCTAGATTGTTCGATGTTTTGAATGCTGTGTTAATGTTGTATTTTTTAAAGAAGTTTACCAATTTATATGTTGCTTTTCCAGTATATGTCATAGTCGTCCAGCTATTATTTTCCTTTTCATTATTTCTTTTTGGTTCTCCATTTGTCCTTCTGAGCTTATCTAGTAGTGATTTTTTATACCTGTTGTTTGCAGCGATATTATATATGACCTCAAGTTCTCTCTTATATGCCTCTTGTGTAAGAGGTGTTCTTTCAAGTCTATGTACCAAGTGCCTCAATGCTGCATTTTTATGCTGTTGGGGGTGATTTGAGGTATTGTGTATTATTGTGTCGGTGGCCGTTGACTTTCTATATATGTCATAGTTAAATCTTTTGGCTTCTTTATCAATATTTATCGTGAGGTCTAGATAGTTGATTCCTCCGTATTTTTCGGTTTCCATTGTAAATTTTATGTTTCCGTGCTTCTTGTTGAGGTACTCCAGTACAAGCTCTTCGTTATTAGTAGTTAAAACGCATATTATGCCATCCACGTATCTAGCATAAAATGACACGCCTAATTTGGACTTCAGCTCCTGTATGTACTTTTCTTCCAGATTTTGCATGAACACTTCCATAAGAATTGCTGATGTGGGGCTTCCCATTCCAAGACCGGTTGTTTGTCTATATATTTTATTGTTGAATTGAAAATAGTTTTGACGTAAAGTGGTTCTTAGCGTATTTGTGATTTGCATACTTTTCACTTTGTTTTTTGTATTATGAATTATTGTTGAGCTAACTATGTCCAAAGTCTCCGATAGTGGTATTGATGGGTATAAATCTTTTATATCAAAAGATACAAATTTGATGTTCCTTGTTAGCTCTACAGTCTCAAGTCTCTCTATTAGTTCTGTTGTGTTAGCTATTCATTCCTTAGCTGCAGAGTATCTTTCAATATCGTTTTTAAATATTTTGACAGTTTGTAACATGGTGCCGATTTAAAATTAATGACGGGCCTCATTGGCGTGTCCGGCTTGTGGATTTTTGGTAGTGCAATCAGTGGAGGAGCCGAAGGTTTCATTTGGATCAATCTATGTGGCATATTAGAATCTACTATATTTGCTGCATTTTTTATAGCAACTTTGATTGGTTTTTGGTATTCATCTGTGAGATCCTCTCTTATTCTACGACATTTCATTTCCCTTATGAGTTCTTCGGTTATGGCTATAAATTCCTCTTTTTGGATTAGCACAGTGGTGTTTCCTTTTTCCGCTTTCGTAACAATATTGTTTTTCCTTAGTTTATGCCGTATATTCTTTATTGTTTTCTCCTCTGCATTAGCTTTTCGTCCTTCCTTTGATTTCACCTCCTTTTTTATGATTTCCTTGCACATGTGTCTTGCGTGCTTCTGTTCTTCCTGTGGTATCAATGATATTGCGACCTCATAGATGCAATGGAATGTCGTAGAATGAGAGAAGATCCCACAGATGAATACCAAAAACAAATCAAAGTTGCTATAAAAAATGCAGCAAATATATTAGATTCTAACATGGCACATAGATTGGTCCAAATGAACCCTTCGGCTCCTCCACTGATTGCGCTACCAAAAATTCACAAGCCGGACACGCCAATGAGGCCCATCATTAATTTTAAATCGGCACCATGTTACAAACTGTCCAAATATTTAAAAACGATATTGAAAGATACTCTGGAGCTAAGGAAAGGATATGCAATAGCTAACACAACAGAACTAATAGAGAGACTTGAGACCGTAGAGCTAACAAATAACAGCAAATTGGTATCTTTTGACATAAAAGATGTATACCCATCAATACCACTATCGGAGACCTCTCCGCGAATCACATGGTCGAGAATGAATGTTCCCCAGCAAACATCAATAAAACAGTTAGGGTTCTTCACATACAAGTAAAAGGCCGACGTCTCAACGTACTTGAAAACATGGAAGTCTACAAACAGAAAACATTCGACGGTAGAATAATAAACGAACAGATAAACACAATTTCTGACACAATATTCGATCCTTTAAAACTTGTTTACAAGAAACAAGGTAATCACATAGGTACAACAGACAAACACACAACAACAAATAAACACAAAACAATTAACACACCAAAACAACAAACCCACAAAGAAGGTCAAACGACTAAAATTACGGATTTTTACCTACCCCAGTCACCCACACAAATCGATTAGTAAACCACCCTCGGTTCTGAATGAACACACAGCACATACACATAACTAAATATACACAAGCATCAATTTTGACAATACCTGCTCATTTACCTACGATCTATAAATACAGGACAAACAACAACAACAGATCAGAACGAAAATCGACACTGATGATGGCACAACGCCAAAACCGGTTTGTCTCAAAACCACGGCGTATACAAGCTTACCTGCGGATGCCAGCATAGTTACCTAGGATAAACAGGACGGCAAATAAGAACGAGGTTCAGAGAACATATTAGAGATTACAACAAAAAAATACGGAATCCAAACATTATACCCGAGTCTAACTTCGCAAATCACATGGTCGAGAATGAATGTTCCCCAGCAAACATTAATAAAACAGTTAGGGTTCTTCACATACAAAAATAGGGCCGACGTCTCAACGTACTCCAAAACATGAAAATCTACAAACAGGAAACATTCGGCGGTAGAATAATACAGATAAACACAATTTCTGGCACAATATTCGAGCCTTTAAAACTTGTTCACAGGAAACAAAGTAATAACACAGGTACACCAGACAAACACACAACAACAAATAAACACAAAACAATTAACACACCAAAACAAAAAACCCACAAAGAAGGTCAAACGACTAAAATCACAGATTTTTACCTACCCCAGTCAGCCACACAAATCGATTAGTAAACCACCCTCGGTTCTGAATGAACACACAGCACATACACATAACTAAATATACACAAGCATCAATTTTGACAATACCTGCTCATGTACCTACGATCTATAAATACAGGACAAACGACAACAACAGATCAGAACGAAAATCGACACTGATGATGGCACAACGCCGAAACCGGTTTGTCTCAAAATCAAATTTTACAAGGGATGACGGAAAATCGTTCCAATATACATCATTTATCCACCCTGTCGGAAAATCAACCAAACAAAATAAGATCTAAAATTATTTACTATATATGGTCCCGAATGGAACAAGGCCTAAGCTGGAAGGGAAAACTCCAGGAAAGTGCACCGCAAAATGTCTAGGGATTATACTATATAGTAAGTTGTCGTGGAAACTCCATATTATCGGGTTTTCGTTTGGTAAAAAGCCGCAAAAAAAAACGTACCAAAAGCTACAGGAGGTATGCAGATTATCAAAAATAACAGCTGGCTTCGGGGATGATTGAGTGTATATCAGTATAGCGCCACCTAAATTTGGGGAACAGACGAAATGGTTCCGTGCCTGAGCTTTGAAAACGTGGAATGGTTGGTGCAAGGGTGCATAAATGCAGAACGTAGTATACTCGTATATACCACCGGTTATAATTTAGCTGAATGGGTCGGGTCTGCTGTTCACTTTGTCGATCCAGAAACATGTAGATCCTACACTTTGCACAATTGCACCGTGCTAACAGCGTGTGATTCTGTGTGCTTGGCGTGCTAGCTAAAGAGGAACCAAAAACACATGGGGAAAACCAGACATTTTAGTGAGTTCCATCTAGAGAAATGTTAACCATTTAGTAGAATAATTATTGGCGCCACTTCATACGTATTATTATTCTCTTTCGTCTTTATTCGTATTTAGTTGTCACTGAATAAGCAGAGTAGCAACATCGCGTCAGGCTATTGTTTATTTGCGCATTTGCGAAAAGATATTTTGCAAACAAACGCTCATGCGCAGAATGTTTTCATGTTTTAATGTTAACAATTTACTTTATTTAAATTTTTCCTTAGACTCAAGCAATAAAGTAGTATTTATATGGCATATTAACGAATGACTTTTTGTGTGTTAACAAACATGCGTGCATACGTCATACCTCCTTGATTTTTCATCAACACCTAAACCACCACCAATAAAATGATTTTAGTTTTACTCACACAGCCGGAGTTTTGATTTCGGCGGCCCCTGATCTAGAGGGCACTATTCATAAAATGAGAGCAGGGATGCCAATTTTCAATTTCAGCTCCACAATTTTCCTCTCTCAACCATGTGCTCGATAGAATAATAATTTTGATAGAAGTTACGAATTTATGCTAAAAGAATATTTGCCAACAGAAACTTTGGAATCAGAAATCAGCTTAATGTGTCGCAGGAACTACTTTATTAAGCATATATTTTTTTCTATTTAACAAAAACTGTACAAAGCCAATTTTTCAGTCAACTTGCAGGTTTTTTGCATATGACAATGGAAATAAATTTCCATTTATGTCGCCCGAGACGTAGCGGGTTTGTAAGCTCTGAAAGGTTGAAAAGGTTGACACCAATTCCAACTTTGCTTTGCATTAGTGGAGTATATCACTTTTTTTTATTATATACATATAATCTTCATGATAGCTCTCTTTAAAACAAACCTTTATCCCATATTCGTAAAAAAAAAATGTTTAATGATCGGTTTCACCGAAACTTAGACTTCCTTGCTTGGTTTATTATAATCAATGTATTTATTAAATTGCTATACTAAGAACCTGCGGTATCACACCGTTTTCGAAACGTTTTCTTTTTTAAAACTGCTAAAACATTGTTTAATTACTCAAATTATTTGTTTACAAAAATGCTCTTCATATTTTGCGGACATCGAATAACCAAGAACTATACATCATGTCTAAATATTTACCTGAGGCATCGGCGGTGCTGATGGAAGCAAGGATAAGGCTCGCTCAATTCTTTTTTAATTCTGAGCACCATGCCGAACAAGATTAATATTCTTAATTTGCTATGTATGACTATTTTTGAAAGTTAACATAAAAAAAATAAAAAATAAAATCAACAACACCAAGAATTAACCTTTAAAGGAAGCAGAAACAATAACTTTTTTTGTTTCTATCTTTTTATTTTGGTCCAATTATATTTTATTTATATTTATTAAATATATTTAAGTATTTTTTATGTCCCATGTCCCTATATGCGACAAGATATACATGTTTTTATATGTAGAAAGAAAAAAGTTGAGCATATTTACTTACCTAAAAACACAACTTTTTTTATAGATTTTATTTATGTTTAATATTATTTATATTTAATATAAATATTTGTGATATTATGCAAAAAAATTACCATCTAATGTGATGAAAATTACATGTAGAGCAATTGTTATTTGTGCGATTATCCACACGATTTTATGCACACTGTGCGCATCATTTCTCATTCTAATTTCTATAAGTTTTTGAAATATTGTCCCATTCTGTTGTGGTCTTTAAACTTAACCATATGCTCGTCTATTGCATGGACCTTTGCCTCATAGAGATCGTAAAGCTCTGAAAGGTTTTATTGAAGTGCTCGGGAACTTTCACTAAAGCGCAAGTTTTTACGTATTTCTTCGAAACGGTTTAGGGGCATGGGATTAGCAATAAAAGAACTATATTTTTTAATTAAAAGATAGCCGGCCAATTATGTATTTAACAGCAGTATAAATAGGCTTTTTGATCATTATTTGCTTAGTGCAAAGCTAAATTAAACTCCACTATTTCGGCTCAACATTTCGCTAAGCACCTTAGCTTCTTCAGGAGCGAAACTGAATTTATTTTGTAAATTTTTTTATCGCAAACCAGTAACTTTATCACAACAACAATGTACATAAAAGAAAGTTATTAAAAGAAATTTCGGTTAGAATTAGGTAAACAGATTATTTAGTAAAAAACTTACATATGTAAATGTATGTATCCCTAGATTACATTAGGCGTCACAAATTGCACAATTTTAGTATAAACTAAGTTATGCATGCAAATTAAAAGTATAAAAATGGTACTAGTAATTTGTAGTACACTTGTCATCAAACTGGACTTTGTCATCAAATATAATTGGTATGTTTTGTTTACATATGTACGTATGTATGAAAGGGTGTGTTCGGTGAGTACCTAAAAATGTGAAAATGTAAACAAAAACTTTATAAACATAACAGATATGCGGCGGAGATGTCAGCTGTGTCTTCCTTTCTATTAACAGTTCTCTCTCTATTTTGCATAATTCTTAAGCTTTCTGTTGTGTATCTAATTTTTGTCCGCTTTCCGTTGTGTGTTGCGATAGTGCTGTATTATTTTTCTTTTTATTTATATCCGACTCATGTTCTTTGAGTCGAATACCCAAGGTGCGCTTTGTTGTACCTATATATATTTTATTACATTTTTCGTTTTCGGTTCCTTCACATGGTATTTCGTATACTATATTGTTGTGTTGTGAAAGGGGGATAGGGCTTTTTGTTTTAGTGAAAATACTTTGTAGAGTTCGATTTGATTTATAAGCCAAGCATGTGTTATTTTTGTTGTATGGTATATCAGAGCCGAAGTTCTCTGTTAATTTTGGTATGTAAGTCACACTGAAGAGCTTCTTCGTTTGGCTTGCTGTGTTTGTTGTTGAGAATCTGCTACTTTTGTTTTCTATTTGTGCTATCTTCTGCTGTATAAGATTTTGTATTAGGGTACGCGGGTAGTTATTGTTTTTTAAGATCTCACGGATTTTATTTATGTTGACATTCCAAAATTGTTTATGGCTAATATCTAGTACTTTTTCGATTAAGTTGGATGCCGTGTTGACTTTGTATTTGAATGGTTGGGCTGACAGAAAATTTATGAGGCGCCCCGATGCTGTTGGTTTCGTAAACCAATCTAATACCAATTTCTTTTCCATTCTGTGGATTCTTATGTCTATATTCCCTGCCGTTCTGCTCTATTTCAGAAGTGAATTTTAGTTTGCTATGTTATTTATTTAATGTGTCTAATATAATGTTCAAATATTTTCTTTTAATTATGGCAAGGATGTCATCCACGTATTTGACTATAAATTGTATGTTAATGTTATATTTTTGTTTAAGTTCAGACATAGTCTCATTCAGTAAGTCATCCATGACTATGTCGGCTATGGTTGGGGAGAGGGGATTACCCATAGGCATACCAAACGTTTGTGAATATAGTTTTTCATTGAACATAAAGTAATTGTTATCTTTCAGGCAAAAGTCTAATATTTGCTTAAATTTTGGTCTAGGTATACCGGATATTTTTTCAATTTTATCCCACTTTTTGGTGATTATTTTTGTAGCTAGCGTTGTCGGTATATTTGAAAAGAGCGAAACAACATCAAAAGATACTAATAAGTCGTCGTCTCCCAATTTGATGTCTTTTAGTCTCTCTTTTAATTCAAAGGCATTTTTGATGTTGTAATCATCTGATACCAAGGACCTCAGAAAGCATCCAAGGTATTTCGACAGTTCATAGCTTCCCTTATGTTAATTATGTGGCTTTTGTATAAATCGTCAACGAGTCTATTATTCTTACGTTGGAGTTCCATTGTTGGATCATTCCTCAGTGTTTTGTACGTGCTTTTATCTTCCAGTATTTTCCCCATCTTTTTCATGTATTCCTCCTGGTACAGTACCACTGTTTTGTTGCCCTTGTCTGCGTCAGTTATTATGATGTTTTTGTGTGCGTTAAGCAATAGTTTGGCTTTGTTGAAAGATTCCAAGACGAATTTTTCTTTGGAGTTGAGTCTTCATCCTCGTTTGAACTGTAGGATAAGTTTGCTTACTTTATTACGTGCTATGTCTTTGGTTTTGTCATCGTCTAAGTTTTGAATTATTTGTTCCATTTCAGCAATAATTGTTGTAGGTGTAAAATCTTTTGTTATCGTAGGTATCGTGAATTTTCTTCCCAGTGAAAGTAACCACTTCACTTCATCTGGAAAAAATATTTCCGTTTTATTAATGAACCAGTCGTTGTTGAAGTTTATGCCCAGGTTGTAAATTTGTTGTTGCTTAAGTTTTCCTAATTTTGTAGCATGTGTGGCTTCCACTTCTTTAGTAAGTCTATGACATAAATGCTCTTGATCTTTTGTGAACGTACGAAAATCTGTTTCCTTTAAGTTTCGTTTTAATAGTTGTGCTATGTGGTAAATGTTATTACTAGTGGTTTTGATGTTGATGTTCGCTTGCGTGATCTCTATATTAAGTATTTTACTGAGAAAGTGGCGTTTGGTACTGTCCAATATTTGTTTAACTTTATGGGATGTTGTGCAGATCGCTATATTTTTGGTGGCATTACTGAGATGTGTTGGAATTAAAGAGTACTTCTTGCATTCTAACAAGAACTTCAGCTGGTTCTTTAATTTAGTTAATTTTTGTTTTTGTTTGCTATAATGTTTAAGTATTCTGCAGGTATTTTGTATATATTTGTATTTCATGTGTTCATAATAATTCCTCATTTTAATCAGATGTTGTTCTTAGGTTTGCAATAAAAAAGACTTAATGTGTTATATCGGCATGCCTTCCGACGGTATTAATTAAAAGATAGCCGGTCAATTATGTATTTAACAGAAGTATAAATAGGCTTTTTGACCATTATTTGCTTAGTGCAAAGCTAAATTAAACTCCACTATTTCGGCTCAACGTTTCGCTAAACACCTTAGCTTCTTCAGAAGCGAAACTGAATTTATTTTGTAAATTTTTTTATCACAAACCAGTAATTTTATCACAACAACAATGTACATAAAAGAAAGTTATTAAAAGAAATTTCTGTTAGAATTAAGTAAACAGATTTTTTAGTAAAAAACTTATATATGTAAATGTATGTATCGCTAGATTACATTAGACGGCGACTTACTAGTATCTTTTGATGTTGTTTCGCTCTTCTCAAATATACGGAAAACGCTAGCTACAAAAAATACTCACCAAAAAGTGGGATAAAATTTAAAAAATATCCGGTATACCTAGACCAAAATTTAAGCAAATATTGGAGTTTTGCCTGAAAGATAACAATTACTTTATGTTCAATGAAAAACTACATTCACAAACGTTTGGTATGCCTATGGGTAATCCCCTCTCCCCAACCATAGCCGACATAGTCATGGCTGACTTACTGAATGAGACTATGTCTGAACTTAAACAAAACAAGTAAGGACGGGACTGTCTTCGGTTGTGCCGAAGACTTCATACCTTTCATGAATGGGGCTTAACAATAATCTTATCCCATTCGTAATCTACGAATAATCGGATGAATAAGATAAGAAATATATAGTGAACACATCTACATACCTAAACGATTTTTAAGATAAATATAAAATAAATAAAAAATAGGTAGGTACTCTGTGTGAGGATGCAAAGTTTCAGGTTTTTTTGTGGTCTGCGTGTAAAAACTATGACTACGAATCACGTATTTCAACAATAAATGACGTAAACGTAACTATTTGATGAAATTTTATGAATTTTGAAGCTTCTAGTCATAAAAAAGGGGCAAAAAAATAGATTTTATATGGGGTATATAATATATGTACAACCGATCTCTATGATTTTTTCAGACAACAATATATGCTATATACGTAAGCATTTGGTAAAATTTGAAGCTTCTAGCTGTTAAAATGGGGCAGAAATTGTGCAAAGTTTCTTATCTGAACAATCGGTTGTATGAGATATATACTATATATACCACCGATCTCAATGATTTTTTCAGAAAACAATATATACTATACACGTAAGCATTTGGTGAAATTTGAAGCTTCTAGCTGTTAAAACGGGGAAGAAATTGCGCAAAGTTTCTTATCTGAACAATCGGTTGTATGAGATTATACATACCACCGGTCTCTATGATTTTTTCAGTCAACAATATATGCTATACACGTAAACATTTGGTGAAATTTTAACATATCTAAACGATTTTTAAGAGGCTTCAAATTTCAACGAATGCTTACGTATATAGCATATATTGTTGTCTGAAAAAATCATAAAGATCGGTGGTATATATATTATATATATATGGTGGTATATATAGTATATATATATAGTATATATATATATTTTTTCGCAAATTTTAGCCCCATTTTAACAGCTAGAAGCTTCAAATTTCACCGAATACTTACGTATATAGCATATATTGTTGTCTGAAAAATCATAGAGATCGGTTGTATATATAGTATATATCTCATACAACCGATTGTTCAGATAAGAAACTTTTCGCAATTTCTACCCCATTTTAACAGCTATAAGCTTCCTTCTCTGAACAATCGGTTGTGGGGGATATATACTATATATACGACCGATCTCATCAATTTTTTCAGGCAACAATATGTGCAATATACGAAAGTATATGGTGAAGTTTGAAGCTTCAATCTGTTAAATTGGGTAAGATATTACAAAAATCCTCTTTTTCTGAAAAATCGGTTGTATGGAGGATATATGCTATAGTGGTCCGATCCGGTCGGTTCCGACAAATGTCTAATCGGACACCCAAATACACCCGCTCACCAAATTTTATCAAGATATCTCAAAAATTGAGGGACTAGTTTGCATACAAACCGACAGACGGACAGACGGACAGACGGACATGGCTAAATCAACTCAGCTCTTCAACCTGATTATTTCGGTATACTTAATGGTGGGTCTATCTATTTTCCTTTAAGGACTTACAATTTTCGGTTTCGTGACGAAATTAATATACCATTTCATTTTCATGAAAGGTATAAAAATAGGTAGGTACTTTGTGTGAGGATGCAAAGTTTCAGGTTTTTTGTGGTCTGCGTGTAAAAACTATGACTACGAATCACGTATTTCAACAATATATGACGTAAACGTAACTATTTGATGAAAATTTATGAATTTTGAAGCTTCTAGCCATAAAAAAGGGGCAAAAAATAGAGTTTATATGGGGTATATAATATATGTACCACCGATCTCTATGATTTTTTCAGACAACAATATATGCTGTATACGTAAGCATTTGGTAAAATTTGAAGCTTCTAGCTGTTAAAATGGGGCAGAAATTGTGCAAAGTTTCTTATCTGAACAATCGGTTGTATGAGATATATACTATATATACCACCGATCTCAATGATTTTTTCAGAAAACAATATATACTATACACGTAAGCATTTTGTGAAATTTGAAGCTTCTAGCTGTTAAAATGGGGAAGAAATTGCGCAAAGTTTCTTATCTGAACAATCGGTTGTATGAGATATATACTATATATACAACCGATCTCTATGATTTTTTCAGACAACAATATATGCTGTATACGTAAGCATTTGGTAAAATTTGAAGCTTCTAGCTGTTAAAACGGGGCAGAAATTGTGCAAAGTTTCTTATCTGAACAATCGGTTGTATGAGATATATACTATATATACCAATGATCTCAATGATTTTTTCAGAAAACAATATATACTATACACGTAAGCATTTGATGAAATTTGAAGCTTCTAGCTGTTAAAATGGGGAAGAAATTGCGCAAAGTTTCTTATCTGAACAATCGGTTGTATGAGATTATACATACCACCGGTCTCTATGATTTTTTCAGACAACAATATATGCTATACACGTAAACATTTGGTGAAATTTTAACATATCTAAACGATTTTTAAGATAAATATAAAATAAACAAGTAAGTAAGGTTAAGTTCGGGTGTAACCGAACATTACATACTCAGTTGAGAGCTATGGTGACAACATAAGGGAAAATAACCATGTAGGAAAATGAACCGAGGGAAACCCTGGAATGTGTTTGTATGACATGTGTAACAAATGAAAGTCATTAAAGAGTATTTTATGAGGGAGTGGGCCATAGTTCTATGGGTGGACGCCATTTAGGGATATAGCCATAAAGGTAGGATCAGGGTTGACTCTAGAATGCGTTTGTACGATATGGGTATCAAATGAAAGATGTTAATGAATATTTTAAAAGGGAGTAATCCTTAGTTCCATAGGTGGACGCCGTTTCGAGATATCGCCACAAAGGTGGGCCAGGGGTGACTCTAGAATTTGTCTGTACAATATGGGCATCAAACGAATGGTGTTAATGAGTATTTTAAAAGGGAGTGGACCATAGTTCTATAGGTGGACGCCGTTTCGAAATATCGCCATAAAGGTGGACCAGGGGTGACTCTAGAATGTGTTTGTACGATATGGGTATCAAATTAAAGGTATTAATGAGGGTTTTAAAAGGGAGTGGTGGTTGTTGTGAATGTGGTCGCCTTTTCGAGATATCGCCATAAAGGTGTGCCAGGGGTGACTCTAGAATGCGTTTGTACGATATGGGTATCAAATTAAAGGTGTTAATGAGTATTTTAAAAGCGAGTAATCCTTAGTTCCATAGGTGGACGCCGTTTCGAGACATCGCCTTAAAGGTGGACCAGGGGTGACCCTAGAATTTGTTTGTACAATATGGGCATCAAACGAAAGGTGTTAATGAATATTTTAAAAGGGAGTGGGCCTTAGTTCTATAGGTGGTCGCCGTTTCGAAATATCGCCATAGAGGTGGACCAGGGGTGACTCTAGAATGTGTTTGTATGATATGGGTATCAAGTTAAAGGTATTAATTAGGGTTTTAAAAGGGAGTGGTGGTTGTTGTATAGGTGGTCGCATTTTCGAGATATCGCCATAAAGGTGGACCAGGGGTGACCCTAGAATTTGGTTGTACAATATGGGTATCAAAAGAAAGGTGTTAATGAGTATTTTAAAAGGGAATAATCCTTAGTTCCATAGGTGGACGCCGTTTCGAGATATCTCCATAAAGGTGGAGCAGGTGTGACCCTAGAATTTGTTTGTACAATACGGGTATCAAAAGAAAGGTGCTAATGATTATTTTAAAAGGGAGTAATCCTTAGTTCCACAGGTGGACGCCGTTTCGAGATACCGCCCTAAAGGTGGCCCAGGGGTGACTCCAGAATTCGTTTGTGCAATATGGGTATCAAACGAAAGGTGTTAATGAGTATTTTAAAAGGGAGGGGGCCTTAGTTCTATAGGTGGACGCCTTTTCGAGGTATCGCAATAAAGGTGGACCAGGGGTGAATCTAGACTTTGTTTGTACGATATGGGTATCAAATGAAAGGTGTTAATGAGTATTTTTAAAAGGGAGTGGGCCTTCGTTCTATAGGTGTTCGCCTTTTCGAGATATCGCCATAAAGGTGAACCAGGGGTGACTTTAGAATATGTTTGTACGATATGGGTATCAAATGAAAGGTGTTAATGAGTATTTTAAAAGGGCGTGGGGCTTAGTTCTATAGGTGGACGCCTTTTCGAGATATCGCCATAAAGGTGGACGAGGGGTGACTCTAGAATGTGTTTGTACGATATGGGTATCAAATTAAAGGTACTAATGAGAGTTTTAAAAGGGAGTGGTGGTAGTTGTATATGTGAAGGCGTTTTCCAGATATCGACCAAAATGTGGACCAGGGTGACCCAGAACATCATCTGTTGGATACCGCTAATTTGTAATACCTGTCAAGATTTTAAGGGTTTTATATTTCGCCCTGCAGAACATTTTCATTTTCTTCTACTTAATATGGTAGGTGTCACAACCATTTTATAAAGTTTTTTCTAAAGTTATATTTCGCGTCAATAAACCAATCGAATTACCTCACCATGTTTCATCCCTTTTTTCGTATTTGGTATAGAATTATGGCATTTTTTTTCATTTTTCGTAATTTTCGATATCGAAAAAGTGGGCGTGGTCAATGTCAGATTTCGGCCATTTTTTACACCAATACAAAGTGAGTTCAGATAAGTACGTGAACTGAGTTTAGTAAAGATATATCGATTTTTGCTCAAGTTATCGTGTTAACGGCCGAGCGGAAGAACAGACGAACGACTGCGTATAAAAACTGGGCGTGGCATCAACCGATTTCGCCCGTTTTCACAGAAAACAGTTAACATCATAAAATCTATGCCCCTACCAAATTTCAAAAGGATTGGTTAATTTTTGTTCGACTTATGGCGTTAAAAGTATCCTAGACAAATTAAATGAAAAAGGGCGGAGCCACGCCCATTTTGAAATTTTCTTTTATTTTTGTATTTTGTTGCACCATATCATTACTGGAGTTGAATGTTGACATAATTTACTTATATACTGTAAAGATATTAAATTTTTTGTTAAAATTTTACTTTAAAAAAATTTTTTTTTAAAAGTGTGCGTGGTCCTTCTCCGATGTTGCTAATTTTTATTGGGCGTACATATAGTAATAGGAGTAACGTACCTGCCAAATTTCATCATGATATCTTCAACGACTGACAAATTACAGCTTGCAAAAATTTTAAATTACCTTCTTTTAAAAGTGGGCGGTGCCACGCCCATTGTCCAAAATTTTACTAATTTTCTATTCTGCGTTATAAATTCAACTCATTTACCAAGTTTTGTCGTTTTATCTGTATTTGGTAATGAATTATCGCACTTTTTCGGTTTTTCGAAATTTTTGATATCGAAAATGTGGGCGTGGTTATAGTCCGATATCGTTCATTTTAAATAGCGATCTGAGATGAGTGCTCAGGAACATACGTTCCAAATTTCATCAAGATACCACAAAATTTACTCAAGTTATCGTGTTAACGGACGGACGGACGGACGGACGGACGGACGGACATGGCTCAATCACATTTTTTTTCGATCCTGATTATTTTGATATATGGAAGTCTATATGTCTATATCTATCTCGATTCCTTTATATATGTACAACCAACCGTTATCCAATCAAACTGAGTATAAAACAAGTAAGGAAGGTTAAGTTCGGGTGTAACCGAACATTACATACTCAGTTGAGAGCTATGGTGACAACATAAGGGAAAATAACCATGTAGGAAAATGAACCGAGGGAAACCCTGGAATGTGTTTGTATGACATGTGTATCAAATGAAAGACATTAAAGAGTATTTTATGAGGGAGTGGGCCATAGTTCTATAGGTGGACGCCATTTAGGGATATAGCCATAAAGTGGATCAGGGTTGACTCTAGAATGCGTTTGTACGATATGGGTATCAAATGAAAGGTATTAATGAGTATTTTAAAAGGGTGTGGACCTAAGTTCTATAGATGGACGCCTTTTCGAGATATCGCCGTAAAGATGGACCAGGGGTGACTCTAGAATGCGTTTGTACGATATGGGTATCAAATGAAAGGTGTTAATGAGCATTTTAAAAGGGAGTAATCCTTAGTTCCATAGGTGGACGCCGTTTCGAGATATCGCCATAAAGGTGGACCAGGGGTTACCCTAGAATTTGTTTGCACAATATGGGCATCAAACGAAAGGTGTTAATGAGTATTTTAAAAGGGAGTGGGCCTTAGTTCTATAGGTGGACGCCGTTTCGATATATCGCCATAAAGGTGGGCCAGGGGTGACTCTAGAATTCGTTTGTGCAATATGGGTATCAAACGAAAGGAGTTAATGAGTATTTTAAGAGGGAGTGGGCCTTAGTTCTATAGGTGGACGCATTTTCGAGGTATCGCAATAAAGGTGGACCAGGGGTGACTCTAGACTTTGTTTGTACGATATGGGTATCAAATCAAAGGTGTTAATGAGTATTTTTAAAAGGGAGTGAGCCTTCGTTTTATAGGTGTTCGCCTTTTCGAGATATCGCCATAAAGGTGGACCAGGGGTGACTTTAGAAAATGTTTGTATGATATGGGTATCAAATGAAAGGTGTTAATGATTATTTTAAAAGGGCGTGGGGCTTAGTTCTATAGGTGGACCCCTTTTCGAGATATCGCCAAAAAGGTGGACCAGGGGTAACTCTAGAATTCGTTTGTGCAATATGGGTATCAAACGAAAGGAGTTAATGAATATTTTAAGAGGGAGTGGCCTTTCTGGACCAGGGGTGACTCTAGACTTTGTTTGTACGATATGGGTATCAAACGAAAGGAGTTAATGAGTATTTTAAGAGGGAGTGGTCCTGAGTTCTATAGGTGGACGCCTTTTCGAGATATCGCCATAAAGATGGACCAGGTGTGACTCTAGAATGCGTTTGTAAAATATGGGTATCCAATGAAAGGTGTTAATGAGTATTTTAAAAGGGAGTAATCCTTAGTTCCATAGGTGGACGCCGTTTCGAGATATCGCCATAAAGGTGGGCCAGGGGTGACTCTAGAATTCGTTTGTGCAATATGGGTATCAAACGAAAGGAGTTAATGAATATTTTAAGAGGGAATGGCCTTTCTGGACCAGGGGTGACTCTAGACTTTGTTTGTAAGATATGGGTATCAAATGAAAGGTGTTAATGAGTATTTTTAAAAGGGAGTGGGCCTTCGTTCTATAGGTGTTCGCCTTTTCGAAATATCGCCATAAAGGTGGACCAGGGGTGACTCTAGAATGAGTTTGTACGATATGGGTATCAAATTAAAGGTATTAATGAGAGTTTTAAAAGGGAGTGGTGGTAGTTGTATATGTGAAGGCGTTTTCCAGATATCGACCAAAATGTGGACCAGGGTGACCCAGAACATCATCTGTTGGATACCGCTACTTTATTTATATATGTAATACCTGCCAAGATTTTAAGGGTTTTTTATTTCGTCCTGCAGAACTTTTTCATTTTCTTCTACTTAATATGGTAGGTGTCACAACCATTTTAAAAAGTTTTTTCTAAAGTTATATTTCGCGTCAATAAAAAAATCCAATTACCTTACCATATTTCATCCCTTTTTTCGTATTTGGTATAGAATTATGGAATTTTTTTCATTTTTCGTAATTTTCGATATCGAAAAAGTGGGCGTGGTCATAGTCGGGTTTCGTTCATTTTTCATACCAAGATAAAGTGAGTTCAGATAAGTACGTGAACTGAGTTTAGTAAAGATATATCGATTTTTGCTCAAGTTATCGTGTTAACGGCCATGCGGAAGGACAGACGGACGACTGTGTATAAAAACTGGGCGTGACATCAACCGATTTCGCCCATTTTCACAGAGAACAGTTAGCGCCATAAAATGTATGCCCCTACCAAATTTCAAAAGGATTGGTTAATTTTTGTTCGACTTATGGCGTTAAAAGTATCCTAGACAAATTAAATGAAAAAGGGCGGAGCCACGCCCATTTTTAAATTTTCTTTTATTTTTGTATTTTGTTGCACCATATCATTACTGGAGTTGAATCTTGACATAATTTACTTATATACTGTAAAGATATTAAATTTTTTGTTAAAATTTTACTTAAAAAAAAAATTTTTTTTAAAAGTGAGCGTGGTCCTTCTCCGATTTTGCTAATTTTTATTAAGCGTACATATAGTAATAAGAGTAACGTTCCTGCCAAATCTCATCATGATATCTTCAACGACTGCCAAATTACAGCTTGCAAAATTTTAAATTACCTTCTTTTAAAAGTGGGCGGTGCCACGCCCATTGTCCAAAATTTTGCCAATTTTCTATTTTGCGTCATAAGTTCAACTCATCTACCAAGTTTCGTCGCTTTATCGGTCTTTTGTAATGAATTATCGCACTTTTTCGGTTTTTCGAAATTTTCGATATCGAAAAAGTGGGCGTGGTTATAGTCCGATATCGTTCATTTTAAATAGCGATCTGAGATGAGTGCTCAGGAACCTACATACCAAATTTCATCAAGATACCTCAAAATTTACTCAAGTTATCGTGTTAACGGACGGACGGACGGACGGACGGACGGACATGGCTCAATCAAATTTTTTTTCGATCCTGATTATTTTGATATATGGAAGTCTATATCTATCTCGATTCCTTTATATATGTACAACCAACCGTTATCCAATCAAACTTAATATACTCTGTGAGCTCTGCTCAACTGAGTATAAATAGGTAGGTTCTTTGTGTGAGGATGCAAAGCTTCACGTTCTTTGTGGTCTGCATGTAAAAACTATGACTACGAATCTCGTATTTCAAAAATATATGACGTAAACGTAACTATTTGATGAAATTTGATAAATTTGGAAGCTTCTATCCGTAAAAAAGGGGCAAAAATGACAGTTTATATGACGTATATAATATATATACAACCGATCTCTATGATTTTTTCAGACAACAATATATGCTATACACGTAAGCATTTGGTGAAATTTGAAGCTTCTAGCTGTTAAAACGGGGCAGAAATTGCGCAAAGTTTCTTATCTGAACAATCGGATGTATGAGATATATACTATGTATTCCACCGATCTCAATGATTTTTTCAGACATCAATATATGCTATACACGTAAGCATTTGGTGAAATTTGAAGCTTCTAGCTGTTAAAATGGGGCCGAAATCGCAAAAAAAAATATATATACTATATATATATACTATATATACCATCATATATATATTATATATATCATCGATCTCTATGATTTTTTGACACAACAATACATACTATATACGTAAGCAATCGGTGAAATTTGAAGCTTATAGCTGTTGAAATGGGGTAGAAGTTGCGAAAAGTTTCTTATCTGCACAATCGGTTGTATGAGATATATACTATATATACAACCGATCTCTATGATTTTTTCAGACAACAATATATGCTATATACGTAAGCAATAGGTGAAATTTGAAGCTTATAGCTGTTAAAATGGGGTAGAAATTGCGAAAAGTTTCTTATCTGAACAATCGGTTGTATGAGATATATACTATATATACAACCGATCTCTATGATTTTTCAGACAACAATATATGCTATATACGTAAGTATTCGGTGAAATTTGAAGCTTCTAGCTGTTAAAATGGGGCTAAAATTTGCGAAAAAATATATATATATACTATATATATATACTATATATACCACCATATATATACTATATATACCACCGATCTTTATGATTTTTTCAGACAACAATATATGCTATATACGTAAGCATTCGTTGAAATTTGAAGCCTCTAGCTTTTAAAATAGGGCAGTAATTACGAAAAGTTCCTTATCTGAACAATCGGTTGTGGGGGATATATACTGTATATACGACCGATCTCATCAATTTTTTCAGACAACAATATGTGCAATATACGAAAGTATATGGTGAAGTTTGAAGCTTCAATCTGTTAAATTGGGTAAGATATTACAAAAATCCTCTTTTTCTGAAAAATCGGTTGTATGGAGGATATATGCTATAGTGGTCCGATCCGGTCGGTTCCGACAAATGTCTAATCGGACACCCAAATACACCCGCTCACCAAATTTTATCAAGATATCTCAAAAATTGAGGGACTAGTTTGCATACAAACAGACAGACGGACAGACGGACATGGCTAAATCAACTCAGCTCTTCAACCTGATTATTTCGGTATACTTAATGGTGGGTCTATCTATTTTCCTTTAAGGACTTACAATTTTCGGTTTCGTGACGAAATTAATATACCATTTCATTTTCATGAAAGGTATAAATATAACATTAACATACAATTTATAGTCAAATACGTGGATGACATCCTTGCAATAATTAAAAGAAACGATTTGAACATTATATTAGACACATTAAATAAATACCATAGCAAACTAAAATTCACCTCTGAAATAGAGCAGAACGGCAAAATTCCCTTTCTAGACATAAGAATCCACAGAATGGAAAAGGAATTAGTATTAGATTGGTTTACGAAACCAATATCATCGGGGCGCTCATAAATTTTCTGTCAGCCCAACCGTTCAAATACAAAGTCAACACGGCATCCAACTTAATCGAAAAAGTACTAAATATTAGCCATAAACAATTTTGGAATGTCAACATAAATAAAATCCGTGAGATCTTAAAAAACAATAACTACCCGCGTACCCTAATACAAAATCTTATACAGCAGAAGATAGCACAAATAGAAAACAAAAGTAGCAGATTCTCAACAACAAACACTGCAAGCCAAACGAAGAAGTTCTTCAGTGTGACTTACATACCAAAATTAGCAGAGAACTTCTGCTCTGATATACCATACAACAAAAATAACACATGCTTGGCTTATAAATCAAATTGAAATCTACAAACTATTTTCACTAAAACAAAAAGCCCTATCCCCCTTTCACAACATAACAATATAGTATACGAAATACCATGTGAAGGAACCGAAAACGAAAAATGTAATAAAATATATATAGGTACAACAAAGCGCACCTTGCGTATTCGACCCAAAGAACATGAGTCGGATATAAAAAAAAAACAGAAAAATAATGCAGCACTATCGCAACACACAACGGAAAGCGGACACTCTGTTGATGTAGGTAAAGCGAGAATATTGGACAAGGAAAGGCGGGAAAAAGTGAGATACACAACAGAAAGCTTAAGAATTATGCAAAATAGAGAGATAGCTGTTAATAGAAAGGAAGACACAGCTGACATCTCCACGGCATATCTTTTATGTTTATAAAGTTTTTGTTTACATTTTCGCATTTTTAGGTATTCACCGAACACGCCCTTTCATACATACGTACATATGTAAACAAAACACACCAATTATGTTTGATGATAAAATTCCAGTTTGATGACAAGTGTACTACATATTACTAGTATCATTTTTGTACTTTTAATTTTCATGCATAACTTAGTTTATACTAAAATTGTGCAATTTGTGACGCCTAATGTAATTTGGGGATACATACATTTACATATGTAAGTTTTTTACTAAATAATCTGTTTACTTAATTCTAACCGAAATTTCTTTTAATAACTTTCTTTTATGTACATTGTTGTTGTGATGAAATTACTGGTTTGTGATAAAAAAAATTTTCAAAATAAATTCAGTTTCGCTCTTGAAGAAGCTAAGGTACTTAGCGAAACGTTGAGCCGAAATAGTGGAGTTTAATTTAGCTTTGTACTAAGCAAATAATGGTCAAAAAGCCTATTTATACTGCTGTGAATTATATTTTTGTTAATTGCTACTAATAAATATTCGGCTCATGTTCTAATTCAACCCATTTACGTATAGAACTAATACATACATTTTCAAAGTAACTATTTATTTGTATGAGAAACGTTTAATATGAAGGATATGGTTTTGTATACTTTTTCAGTCTTCTTCGTCCATAGTAACAAATATCCATTTGTAATACCTGCCGCGTTAATGATTCCACGTGACGCTCTATTTACTCTTAAAGTCAATAACTTGTTTCTGGAGTCTATTAATTCAATTTGAAGTAGGTCCTTGGTATTTGATTTCATTAAAATACCATTGTCCGTCATTTTATTTAGTATATCTTCTATTCTATATGGTTTATCATGTGTATTACTTTTCCGTGTCCTTAATTATTTTCTCCCATTTTACCTGAATATCTATGTATCCCGTCTAATGCTGTATTTTCGTCACATTAACTAATCCGTTGGTTTGAGGTACATATCTATTAAGTGAACAGTAGTGTCAGGATGAGGAATATCTGTAAACTTACGAGGTCGTCTAATGTTGTATGGATTCTTATCCTCTAGTTTTTTTTTTATACCAATATTCATACTAATTTCCCCTTTTTCCATTTAATTTAGTTATTATTTTCTTTCAAAATTATACATTTCTTTTACGAAATTCTCTAAATTTGTTTTTCATCTGTACTTCGTTTGGCGTATATTTTATTGCAGAATGAATTTTTTCACTATAATTTACCAATACCAGGACTGTAATTTACCAATACCAATACTAGCACTGTATACCACATATAACCAATGAGTCATATATCAACCTACAAATTTTCAAAACGTTATCAATATTCACAGGCGACAAGAACAAATATCGATCATGGAGGAAAAGGGCCTGGACATAAAGGCTCATTCCATTTCAAGACACCCAGTCCGCGCAGGACATGATTCTTGATTTTAAATTTTAATATGTTGTCCTGGGACCCAAATAATGAAACACGTGTTTTTTTTTTTGCCTGATAAAAATTTTTTTTCGGATTTATCGGCAATTGAATTCCATAAAATAAAATGCAATCGATATTTTATTCACCTATTTTTTCAACTGTCAATAACTTTGTCAAAAAATAACGGATTATCATGATTTTTTCTTTGAAATGTTCGCTATTATATTTACTTTTATATAAATTTATAAACAATAGCATATAGTTTAAAAATTTTTTTTTTAGTATTTAGTAAAAGGTTATGACTTTTTTCAAAAATTAATATCTCAAAAATTTTATTTTTTTGTTTAAACTTTTTATATATTGAGTGAACGGTTTATATTTCAACTTGGCTAAATTCTTATTAGACAGAATTCGTTGTTTTCGAGATATGAAATTTTGAATATTAAACATTTTTTCCCCTATATATTGATCCAATGCATATCAGCATACAATTGCTTTGTCAAAAATTAACCGATTCCCATGATTTTTTCTTTGAAATGTTCGCTATTACTTTTAATTTTATTTAAATTTATAAACAATAGCATATAAATTTTAAAAAAAAATTTAGTATGCAGTAAAAATTTATAACTTTTTCTCAAAAATTAATATTTCAAAAAAAGCTTTTTTTCCTAATCTTTTTCTATACTGAGTAAACAGCATATATTTCAACTTTGCTAAATGCCTATTAGACAAAATTCGTTGTTTCCGAAATATGATTTTTTGAATGTTAAAATTTTTTTCGCCATATATTGATGCAATACATATCAGCATACAACGAGATCAATGCCAAATGCTTAAAATTAATAAAAATATCACATTTATTCTTGAAAACATTCATTTGTTATTAGAATTACAGTGATTTTGTAGTAAAACAGCGGCAAATGATGTGCAAATATGATATGCCGCTGTTTTACTTCAAAATCATTGTAATTCTGAAAAACAAAAACAAATGAATGTTTTCAATAATAAATGTGATATTTTTATTAGTTTTAAGCATTTGGCATTGATCTCGTTGTATGCTGATATGTACTGCATCAATATATGGCGAAAAAAAGTTTAACATTCAAAAAATTATATTTCGGAAACAACCAATTTTGGCTAATGGGTATTTAGCCAAGTTGAAATATATGCTGTTTACTCAGTATAGAAAAAGATAAGGCAAAAAAAAAATAAGCTTTTTTGAAATATTAATTTTTGAGAAAAAGTCATACATTTTTACTAAATACTAAAATTTTTTTTTTTTAAATATATGGTATTGTTTAGAAATGTAAATAAAATTAAATTATATATATTAGGGCGGGTCGATTTGTAGGGAGGCAAAAAAATCGCCCATTGCTCTATGAAAATCATTTTCTAGGGATCAAAATAAGAAACTTTGCCGAAGGAACCATACCTCTAAAACGAATTCTGATGCCCCCCTCCTCCCCAATTTGGGTCGAACTTTTGGGTAGGGGCAAATTTTGAAAAATCCCACTTTGACCCATTTAGAGTACTCCAATTGAGTCCAAATGTATGACCGACCCCATTAACTTTGGAGGCCCGACCCACCGATGCCAGTGGCACACCCCCTGGAACCCCCCTGGGAGTACACCATAAATGTTTGCATGGGGTGTGCCACTGGCATCAAGAAACTTTGCTTAAGGAACCATACCTCTAAAACGAATTCTGATGCCCCCCCCCCCCCCCCCAAATTTGGGTCGAACTTTTGGGTGGGAGCAAATTTGGAAAAATCCCCGTTTGACCCATTTAGAGTGCTCCAATCGAGTCCAAATGTATGACCGACCCCCACTAACTTTGGAGGCCCGACCTACCGATGCCAGTGGCACACCCCCTGGAACCCCCCTGGGGGTTCACCATAAATGTTTGCATGGTGAACCCCCAGGGGGGTTCCAGGGGGTGTGTCACTGGCATCGGTAGGTCGGGCCTCCAAAGTTAGTGGGGGTCGGTCATACATTTGGACTCGATTGGAGCACCCTAAATGGGTCAAACTGGGATTTTTCCAAATTTGCTCCCACCCAAAAGTTCGACCCAAGTTTGGGGGGGGGGGGGGGGGCATCAGAATTCGTTTTAGAGGTATGGTTCCTTAAGCAAAGTTTCTTATTTTGATCTCTAGAATACGGTTTTCACAGAGCAATGAGCGATTTTTAAATCGACCCGCCCTAATATATATATATACTTTATATATATACTCTATATAGCCACAACTCAAAGGACATAGAACCCGCTTACGCTATCGCAAGTACGATATACTACGATAACGTGAACTCACAACTCGACGTTCCGCAATTAATCAGCACAGACAATATAATGGTATATTGCATTATCAAAATCAAGGCAGAAGATATCACGAGGTACCACAAAGCTACAGACCCAGTGAACAGGTGCAATACATCCAAATTACACCTAGGCAAAAGCACGAACCAATGGATGTAGATCCATCTCAGCAGTACACCAGATCCGTAGATTATAGTAGGAATCATTCTGCTCCACAAAAAAATAGCTATGACCGCCAAATGAAAGGGCTATCTTCAAATAATCCATTTCGAGGAGATCGTCAAAAAAAAGACCGAAATCCTTCGTGTCATAATTACAACACACAACAGAAGGGAAATCGTGTAAATCAAACACGCGAGGAAGAATTACGATCGCTTGCACCAGCAAACGAAAATGATGAATATGAAACAAGCATTGTTTTTTTAGGCGCATGAACGATTTGCCTTGTCTGCAACGCCAGTGCAGGGATACAGGCAAAATAATTAACATCCTGATCGAAAAAATGGAACATCGGTAAGTCTATTCCCATTATACCTCTAAAAGTGAAAACTCTTCACGGTAACTCAATAACAAAATCAAAAAAAAAAAAAAAAACTTTAACACTATTAGAATATAATCTCACATTTTTTGAAACAGATGCATTAGAAGAATTTGATATGCATCTAGGTGAATAGGGTCTTAGAGAAATAAAAGCAGAGATCGACCTTTTCGAGTAAAAGCTCAGATATATACCCGTTACCTGATGTGGATATGACCATACAGAATCTAGGTAATGCAAAAGTATTTACAACCTCAGATTTAGAGCTAAGTACGAATTCCTTCGTATGCCATACGGCCTGAAAATATCCCCCTTCCACCTTTGAAAGATGTGTGGATGATATCCTTAGACCATATACCTGGAAGTTCGCATACGTTTATATAGGTGAGGTTCTCATTTATTCTCCCTCTCCCGATGAACATATCGAACATATCCGCATAACTATAAACGCGCTTCACCAACTTTTACTTTCCCACTTTTTCCAAGATTCCGTTTATTATTATTATTAACAAGTAAGCAAGGCTAAGTTCGGGTGTAACCGAACATTACATACTCAGCTGAGAGCTTTGGAGACAAAATAAGGGAAAATCACTATGTAGGAAAATGAACCTAGGGTAACCCTGAAATATGTTTGTATGACATGGGTGTCAAATGGAAGGTATTAAAGAGTATTTTAAAAGGGAGTGGACCATAGTTCTATAGGTGGACACCATTTTGGAATATTGCCATAAAGGTGGACCAGGGGTGACTCTAGAATGCGTTTGTACGATGTGGGTATCAAACGAAAGGTGTTAATTATTATTTAAAAGGGAGTGGGCCTTCGTTCTATAGGTGGACACCTTTTCGAGATATTGCCATAAAGGTGGACCTGGGGTGACTCTAGAATGTGTTTGTACGATATGGGTATCAAATGAAAGGTGTTAGTGAGTATTTTAAAAGGGAGTGGGCCTTAGTTCTACAGGTGGACGCCTTTTCGAGATATCGCCATAAAGGTGGACCAGGAGGACTCTAGAATATGTTTGTACGATATGGGTACAAAATGAGAAGTGGTAATGACTATTTTAAAAGGGAGTGATACTTAGTTCTATGGGTGGACGCCTTTTCAAGATATCGCCATAAAGGTGAACCGGGGGTGACTCTAGAATGTGTTCGTACGATATGGGTATCAAATGAAAGATGTTAATGATTATTTAAAAGAGAGTTGACCTTAGTTCTATAGGTGGACGCCTTTTCGAGATATTGCCATAAAGGTGGAACATGGGTGACTCCAGAATGTGTTTGTACGATATTGGTATCAAATTAAAGGTGTTAGTGAGTATTTTAAAAGGGAGTGGGCCTTAGTTCTATAGGTGGACACCTTTTCGAGATATCGCCATAAAAGTGAACCAGGGGTGACTCTAGAATGCGTTTGTACGATGTGGGCATCAAATGAAAGGTGTTAATGAGTATTTTAAAAGGGAGTGGGCCTTATTTCTATAGGTGGACGCCTTTTCGAGATATCGCCATAGAGGTAGACCAGGGTGACTCTAGAATTTGTTTGCACGATATGGGTATCAAATGAAAGGTGGTAATGATTATCTAAAAGGGAGTGGGCCTTCGTTCTATAGGTGGACACCTTTTCGAGATATTGCCATAACGGTGGACTAGGGGTGACTCTGGAATGTGTTTGTACGATATGGGAATCAAATGAAAGGTGATAATGATTATTTTAAAAGGGAGTGGGCCTTAGTTCTATAGGTGGATGCCTTTTCGGGATATCGCCATAGAGGTAGACCAGGGGTGACTCTAGAATTTGTTTGCACGATATGGGTATCAAATGAAAGGTGTTAATGAGTATTTTAAAAGAGAGTGCATATTGTGGAAGAAAAATTTTTAGCAGAAAAAGCTTATAAATGTATTAACAACAAGTAAGGAAGGCTAAGTTCGGGTGTAAACGAACATTACATACTCAGTTGAGATCTATGGAGACAAAATAAGGGAAAATCACCTGGTAGTAAAATGAACCTAGGGTAACCCTGGAATGTGTTTGTATGACATGTGTATCAAATGGAAGGTATTAAAGAGTATTTTAAGAGGGAATGGGCCATAGTTCTATAGATGGACGCCAATTAGGGATATCGCCATAACGGTGGACCAGGGCTGGCTCTAGAATTTGTTTGTTCGATATGGGTATCAAATGAAAGTGTAAATCAGTATTTTAAAAGGTAGTGGGCCTAAGTTCTATAGGTGGACGCCTTTTCGAGATATCGCTATAAAGGTGGACCAGGGGTGACTCTAGAATATGTTTGTACGATATGGATATCAGGGGTGACTCTAGAATGCGTTTGTACGATATGGGTATCAAACGAAAGGCGATAATGAGTATTTTTAAAGGGAGTGGGCCTTAGTTCTATAGGTGGACGCCTTTTCTCGGCATAAAGGTGGACCAGGGGGGACTCTAGAATTTGTTTGTACGATATGGGTATCAAATGAAAGGTGTTAATGAGTATTTTAAAACGGAGTGATCCTTAGTTCCATAGGTGGACGCCGTTTCGAGATATCGCTATAAAGGTGGACCAGGGGTGACCCTAGAATTTGTTTGTACGATATGGGTATCAAATGAAAGGGGTTAATGAGCATTTTAAAAGGGAGTGGGCCTTAGTTCTATAGGTGGACGCCTTTTCGAGATATCGCCATAAAGGTGAACCAGGGGTGACTGTATAATGTGTTTGTACGATACCGGTATCAAATTAAAGGTGTTAATATTGGTTTTAAAAGAGAGTGGTGGTAGTTGTATAGGTGGTCGCCTTTTCGAGATATCGCCATAAAGATGACCAGGGGTGACTCTAGACTTTGTTTGTACGATATGGGTATCAAATTAAAGGTATTAATGAGGCTTTTAAAAGGGAGTGGTGGTAGTTGTATATGTGAAGGCGTTTTCCAAATATCGACCAAAATGTGGACCAGGGTGACCCAGAATATTATCTGTTGGATACCGCTAATTTATTTATATATATTGTTCGTGCCTATCTGGCAACCCTGTTATTCCAATGCGAAGGAATGTAATGAAAGAATATGAAATGTCATTGTTTAGATCTTCGTCTTGCATTTTGCTTTTATTTAATGTAATTTTACATAGTGCAACCCGCTGAAGTAATTAAAAAGTTAAAGGTTTATACAAACTTGTGTGTTACTTCATTTACAACCGCTATCGTTACAAATGCATAAAGTTGCGTACAATAAGAAGTACCTGCATCTAAGGTCGTATACATCAATAATTTAATAACACAACATACATTTATTTTGCTTGTTGTACGCAACAAGCTGGTCCTTCGAGCCGGATACTGCCGGCACACGTACATACATACATACATAGTTGCGAGTCACAATCTGCAACTAAATTTCATCATAATTGAATTTTTATGCTGAAAAAAGGTTACAAACCTACGTAAAACTTTTCTAAAGCTAATCAAAGGTTTTTGCTGGTACAAGTGCGGGTTTAAATACACATTTAGTAGTAACATTTTCACGTATATAACATAAACCCAAATCTGCAAATCACGCCATGTCGAAACTAAAGGTGCGCGATTCTGCATTGAATGCAATCAAGCGATATGTGGTAACGAGCAAAAAGGATGAGTTAGCCTTAGATAAGGAATCGGTAGAAACATATCTACAACTTCTCGAGGAGCAGTGGCTCCGATTCGCTGACGCTCAACAAGAAGTAGAGTTGTCGTGCGGTGAAGAAAACGCAGCGGTTGAAGAGCAATCGCGTGCACAGGCAGAAGAATGGTACATTACAGCAAAGGCGAATTTCAAACGTCTCATCGGAACCCCTGAAACCCCGCGTATACCTACGGAAACAAGTTTTTCATCGTCTCCAGTTCAACTACCCAAGTTACAGTTACCCACTTTTAGCGGCGATCCTACAAATTGGCTGGCTTTTCACGACGCCTTTCAGTCACTCGTACATAAAAATGCGAACTTGTCTGATAGTCAGAAATTGCATTATTTGCGTAACTGTCTTCAAGGTGAGGCACTTCAACTTGTAATTAGTCTACAAATATGCGATGCCAACTACAGTGCGGCGTGGGACTTACTTACCGCACGGTACAAAGTTTTGCGTGTCATGGTCTACGCTCATTTTAAAGCTATTTTCGCGATCGAAAAAGCACCGCGAAATACTGGTAAGGCTATTAAGCAAATTCTAAACGTCACTATGCAGCACGTTGGTTCACTTCGTGCGTTAGGTAGGCCTGTCGAATATTGGGACGACTGGCTCATTCACATCACGGTTTCAAAACTGGCTTACGAGACCAGAAAACAATGGGAGCTTTCGTTAGTCAAGGATGCTTTGCCTACCTTCGAAGAGTTGGTCGAATTTTTAGAAATACGCGCTCGCTCGCTGGAAATGTTGCCGACGACTACTACACTGTCGACGACATCCCAAGGAGCGCGTCAGCTCAAAGTAGCAGCGAAGACTACAACAAACGTCCTTCATGCGGTTGGTGAACAGCACACACCGTCTTCCAACTTTAGTGCCGTAGCGAACGTAGCACCCTGTATGCATTGCAATGCCAGACACAACATCTACGCTTGCCCAAGTTTTCGTAAATTAGATGTCGCTTCTAGGTTTGCAGTTATTAAGAAACACAGCGCTTGCCTCAATTGTTTGAGCAAAGGCCATTTTATAGCAAAGTGTCGTAGTTCATCAGTATGCAACATCTGCCGACGTCGACATCACACCCTACTTCATGGTGGCAATGAAAGTAACACCTCCGGTGCTGATCTATATGTGCAAGCTTCTCCGTTCGTAAAGCCGCAACGCAATCTTTTTATACAAAATTCTACGTCTTCAACAATGAATGATTCAACCGCAACGTCGTCTATAAATGCCAACCCTGATGCACCGCATCTTGGTTGTGTAGCATCTCACTACGCTGAAGCTGACAAGGCCATCTTGTTGGCAACTGCGGAAGTCTACCTGCAAGACCATGCAGGTCGATGGCAACCCGCACGAGTGTTGTTTGACAACGGCTCACATGCATCCTTCGTGACAGAGGCCTGCATCCAACGCCTTCGTTTACCTAGAAAACCTTCGGCAGCTCATGTCACTGGGATTGGTTCGTCAGATGGCGGTCAAGTTAAAGGAGAGACCGTGCTCTCACTCACAACTCGATCTCTTGCTACGAATTTTACAATCAATTCGCTTATATTATCGAAGATCACAAACGATCTACCTAGCGTTTGTGTACAGATGCCATCTTGGCCGCACATACAGAATCTCGATCTCGCTGATCGGCACTACGCCAAACCTGGCCCTGTCGATGTTTTAATAGGGATGGACGAAATGGATAAATTTTTGCTATCTGGGCTCTGTAAGGGGCCGCCTAATACACCCATGGCACAAAACACAGTTTTCGGTTGGGTACTTTTCGGAAAAGCCATGCGTTCATCCAGTCCCAATACTGGTCTTCTCTCACTTCATTGTGATGTGCCACTCATTAGAATGGTGAGTAAGTTCTGGGAACTCGAGGAGTTTCCGCCTAAGCAATTTTTAACTGTTGAGGAGGCTTGCGAAAAGCACTTTCGCCAGCATTGCCGCCGCGCCAAAGACGGGCGCTATATAGTTCGCCTGCCTTTTAAGGAGTATGTACCTTTAGGTGAGTCGAGAAAAATATCTATACGAAGTTTGCTACGAATGGAAAAACGTTTCGCTATGGATGACGAGCTACGTCGATAATATTCCGAGTTTATGCGGGAGCTCTTAAGTATGGGTCACATGGAGCCCGCGGGTGATGCGCCACCGCATAAAAGCTACTACATGCCACACCATGCTGTGGTGAAAGACACTAGTTCCACCACTAAACTTAGAGTGGTTTTTAACGCTTCGTTGAAAACATCGACCGGTTTCTCGTTAAACGACGCTTTGATGATAGGCCCACAGCTACAAGAGGATCTGTTCTCTATAATGGTACGTTTTCGGACTCATCGCTACGCTATGATGGCCGACGTCGAAAAAATGTATCGACAAGTTCATGTATATGAAGAAGATGCTGACTACCAACGCATAGTTTGGCGTGATGCACCAACCGAACCTATTCGAGACTATCGAATGCTCCGTGTAACTTACGGCGTCGCTTCGGCTTCACACTTGGCCGTACGTTCTCTGCACCAAGCAGCTTTAGATGCCGATGAAGAGCACAAAGAAGCCGCTAGAGTCATCATGCGCGATTTTTACATGGACGATCTCCTCACGGGATCGTTTTCTATCGACGAACTTATGAAGCTGCAAAGTAATATAACCGTAGTTCTATCTAACGCTGGGTTCGAGTTACGTAAATGGGCCTCAAATTGCAATGAGCTTAAGGAAAATATACCGCACGCATCGAAACAAATTTCGCACTTGTTGGCTGACGGCGATGAAGTACGTACATTGGGTACTGTTTGGAACAGGAGCGACGATTACTTATCGATAGCAGTGAACTTAACACCACTGCCTGCAGTTCTTACGAAAAGAGCTTTTTTGTCGGATTCAAGTAAAATCTTCGATCCACTCGGATTAATCGCACCTTGTACAATTTTATCGAAAATTTGGCTGCAGCGAATTTGGCGAGCGGATGTTGATTGGGACGAACCAGTGCCTGTCGATGTTGCGAAGGAATGGCTTGCTTATCGTCAGCAGTTTCCTGAACTCACTGCACTCAAATTAAATCGTTGGATTGGCACCGGCGAAATTTACGATCACGCTGAGTACCATGTCTTCACGGACGCATCGGAACGCGCCTACGCTGCCGCACTTTACTGTCGCACGCAAATACTCGATGGAAAATTTAAGGTAGTTTTAGTCGCCGCACGCGCAAAAGTCGCGCCTTTAAAAAGTACGACCCTTCCACGCTTAGAATTGTGCGCAGCGCATCTAGGCGCTAAACTTGTCAAGCAGATCCAGCTAAGCTTCGGTGGTAATATGACAAAGTTATATGCGTGGACTGACTCGACTATAACTCTAGCTTGGTTAAAAAGTCATCGATGGTCAGCCTTCGTAGCGAACCGCGTAGCCGCTGTGCAGGAAGTTTTGGCTCCTCAGTGTTGGCGACACGTCCGTTCAGAGGATAATCCAGCGGACTGCGCATCTAGAGGATTAATCAGATGAAAATCAGTGGCAACATCCGACGAACGAAGATTTGGAACAAATGATGAAACTCGATCCAACTGCTAGTTCCGAATTACGAAACACCAAGTCCGCATCGCATCTCACTCAAGCAACGGAAGAGTGGGACCTATTAGCAAGATATAATTCGTACACTAAACTAAAGAGGGTTATGGCCTACGCTATACGCTTCGTCAAAAATCTACAAACAATCAGCAGTCAACGCACTACTGGCGCTCTCACCTGCGGTGAAATTCGTCACGCTGAAAATACTCTGGTAAAGTATATCCAAACTAACGCTTTTCCGAAAGAGATTGTTTCTTGCAGGTCAAACAAATCTATACCATTGCGAAGTACTCTAATCCGGCTTCAACCGTTTTTGGATCCTGAGGGCATTCTCCGTGTTGGCGGGAGGATAAAACGTGCTTCGGTCTCTGCAGACGTCAAACACCCTATAATTCTACCGAAAAACTCAGTCCTGGCTAAGCTAATAGTTCTCGACATTCATCGCAGCACGCTTCACGCCGGTCCGCAAATTATGCAAACCGTTCTTCAACGTCGTTTTTGGGTTATGAGTTTTCGGAATCTCGTTCGCGCAGTCTACCACAACTGCGTAAAATGTAAACGTATAAACCGTCAACCGCTAGGTCAAGCGATGTCGGATCTGCCAAGCAGCCGCCTAACAAGTTATCGATGTTTTTTGCACAGCGCTGTCGACTTTGCAGGACCCTATTTTATCAAGTTCTCTCAAGGCAGAGGAGCTAAATCATGCAAGGCATATATATGCAGTTTCATATGCATGAGTACCGGGGCAATGCATCTCGAACTCGTCGGAGATCTCTCCTCACCAGCGTTTATTGCCGCTCTTTCGAGATTTATAAATAGAAGGGGTTATTGCCAGCATATCTATTCGGACAACGGCACCAATTTCGTAGGTGCTGAGAAAGAGTTATACGCCGCCTACCACCGCTGCTTGAGAGATGAAAAAGTTACCTCGTATCTGGCAAATATGCAATTGACATGGCACTTTAACCCGCCGAGCGCGCCACATATGGGTGGCTATTGGGAGACAGGGGTGAAGCGAGTTAAATATCACCTGAAACGAGCTCTGGGTAATTCATTATTAACATACGAAGAATTTTCTACGCTGTTGACGGAAATTGAAGCTTGCGTCAACTCTCGACCGCTCTATTGGCACTCTGCTAATGCTGATGACCTGGAAGTTCTCACCCCTGGTCATTTCCTGATTGGTGAGCCAATCAAGGCGCTGCCTGAACCTGATACCGAAAATTTCTCACGAAGGTTGCGTCAAAGATGGCAAGCTATTAGCGCAATGCGACAACATTTTTGGTCCCGTTGGCGAAACGAATATCTCGTCAACCTACAACAAAGGGCTAAATGGTTTCGTACCTCCGCAAATCTAAAGGAAGATGACGTCGTTATCATTCACGATCCAACTAGCCCACCTACTAAATGGCGACTTGGGCGTGTCATTCAGTGTCATCCTGGCACAGACGGATTAGTACGCGTAGTAAGATTGAAGACTGCCGATGGTGAATTGGTTCGGCCTATAGCGAAACTAACGTTGCTGCCAACACAAGATGAGTCTGTACTGTAATGTTGATCTCTTAATATATATGTATTTGAAATGTAAATATTTAACTATCTAAGATATTTTTAGTAATTGAAATGTGAATTCAATTTGTAAACATGAATTTAATTTCGAACGGTCGTTCAAGGCGGCCGGCATGTTCGTGCCTATCTGGCAACCCTGTTATTCCAATGCGAAGGAATGTAATGAAAGAATATGAAATGTCATTGTTTAGATCTTCGTCTTGCTTTTTGCTTTTATTGAATGTAATTTTACATAGTGCAACCCGCTGAAGTAATTAAAAAGTTAAAAGTTTATACAAATTTGTGTGTTACTTCATTTACAACCGCTATCGCTACAAATGCATAAAGTTGCGTACAATAAGAAGTTCCTGCATCTAAGGTCGTATACATCAATTATTTAATAACACAACATACATTTATTTTGCTTGTTGTACGCAACATATATAATACCACGAACAGTATTCCTGCCAAGATTTCAAGGGTTTTTTATTTCGCCCTGCAGAACTTTTTCATTTCATTCTACTTAATATGGTAGGTGTCACACCCATTTTACAAAGTTTTTTTCTAAAGTTATATTTTGCGTCAATAAACCAATCCAAATACCATGTTTCATCCCTTTTTTCGTATTTGGTATATAATTATGGTATTTTTTTCGTTTTTGGTAATTTTCGATATCGAAAAAGTGGGCGTGGTCATAGTCGGATTTCGGCCATTTTTTTATGCCAACACAAAGTGAGTTCAGATAAGTACGTGAACTGAGTTTAGTAAAGATATATCGATTTTTGCTCAAGTTATCGTGTTAACGGCCGAGCGGAAGGACAGACGGTCGTCTGTGTATAAAAACTGGGTGTGGCTTCAACCGATTTCGCCCTTCTTCACACAAATAAGTTATTGTCCCAGAATCTAAGCCCCTACCAAATTTCACAAGGATTGGTAAATTTTTGTTCGACTTATGGCATTAAAAGTGTCCTAGACAAATTAAATGAAAAAGGGCGGAGCCACGCCCATTTTGAAATTTTCTTTTATTTTTGCATTTTGTTACACCATATCATTACTGGAGTTGAATGTTGACATAATTTACTTATATACTGTAAAGATATTAAATTTTTTGTTAAAATTTGACTTTAAAAAATTGTTTTTCGAAAATTTCGATATCGAAAAAGTGGGCGTGGTTATAGTCCGATATTGTTCATTTTAAATACCGATCTGAGATGAGTGCTCAGGAACCTACATACCAAATTTCATCAAGATACCTCAAAATTTACTCAAGTTATCGTGTTAACGGACAGACGGACGGACATGGCTCAATCAAATTTTTTTCTATCTTGATGATTTTGATATATGGAAGTCTATATCTATCTCGATTCCTTTATACCTGTACAACCAACCGTTATCCAATCAAAGTTAATATACTCTGTGAGCTCTGCTCAACTGAGTATAAAAATAGGTAGGTACTTTGTGTGAGGATGCAAAGTTTCACGTTTTTTGTGGTCTGCAATTAAAAACTATGACTACGAATCACGTATTTCAAAAATATATGACGTAAAGGTAACTATTTGATGAAATTTGATGAATTTTGAAGATTCTAGCCGTAAAAAAGGGGCAAAAATTACATATATATATATAATATATATACCACCGATCGCTATGATTTTTTCAGGCCAAAATATATGCTATATACGTAAGCGTTTGGTGAAATTTGAAGCTTCTAGCTGTTAAAATGGGGCAGAAATTGCGCAAAGTTTCTTATCTGAACAATCGGCTGTATGAGATATATACTATGTATACCACCGATCTCAATGATTTTTTCAGATACCAATATATGCTATACACGTAAGCATTTGGTGAAATTTGAAGCTTCTAGCTGTTAAAATGGGTCTGAAATTGCAAAAAAAAATATATATATATACTATATATATATATAATATATATACCATCATATATATATTATATATATCACCGATCTCTACGATTTTTTACACAACAATATATACTATATACGTAAGCAATCGGTGAAATTTGAAGCTTATAGGTGTTAAAATTGGGTAGAAATTGCGAAAAGTCTCTTATCTGAAAAATCTGTTGTATGAGATATATACTATATATACAACCGATCTCTATGATTTTTTCAGACAACAATATATGCTATATACGTAAGCATTCGCTGAAATTTGAAGCTTCAAGCTGTTAAAATGGGGCTGAAATTGCGAAAATATATATATATACTATATATACCACCATATATATACTATATATACCACCGATCTTTATGATTTTTTCAGACAACAATATATGCTACATACGTAAGCATTCGTTGAAATTTGAAGCCTCTAGCTCTTAAAATAGGGCAGTAATTACGAAAAGTTTCTTATCTGAACAATCGGTTGTGGAGGATATATACTATATATACGACCGAACTCATCAATTTTTTCAGACAAAAATATGTGCAATATACAAAAGTATATGGTGAAGCTTGAAGCTTCAATTTGTTAAACTGAGGAAGATATGACAAAAATCCTCTTTTTCTGAAAAATCGGTTGTATGGATGATGTTGTGTTAAAGTATTTATTGCAAGTAATAGAAAAAGGAAGTAATTCATTTTGACATTTTTTCTTAGGATCTATGAGTATATATCTACATAACAGGGTTGTGATAAATGGTACAAAGTGCATGAGTATCTAAAACTGAAATAGAGTATCGTTCCTTTACAACACCCTTCCTGAACGACTATTTTCTTTATTGCTCATGCATTTTGCATATTATATGTAATAAAGTACAAAAATTTGCGAAGTGAAAATGTATATGCGTTAATCTTTTAAACTAATTTTGATAGCGAACTGCTCCAGCTTCGTAGAAGGAACACCCTTTGTTAAGATGTCTGCGACCATCTCCTTTGTTGACAAATATTTTAGTTGAATTTGCTTATGTTCGATTGAGTGACGAACGAATTTAGATTTTATGTCTACGTGTTTAGTTCGGGGCGAATACGAGTTATTTGATGCTACTTGGATGGCACTTTTGTTATCGCAAAACAAAATCATTGAATTCTCATGTATTGGGGTTAACTCGGCTTCTAGGCGCTTAAGCCAAATCGACTCTTGGATGGCTGCTACTATAGACATGAATTCCGCTTCTGTACTTGATAGCGCGATTGTCTTTTGCCTCTTGGTATTCCACGATATAGCAGCTGATCGAAAAATAAATGTATAACCGGTGGTAGAACGCCGGTCGTCAGTGTCCCCAGCCCAGTCAGCATCACAGTACCCTGTTATGTTATCGTGACACTTTGTGTACACTAAACCCTTTTCGCTTGTGCCTTTCAGATACCGCATGACACGCTTGGCAGCTTCCCAATGAGCCCTTCCTGGATTTGTAGTATACCTGCTTAGGACATTGACAGCGTAACAAATATCCGGTCTAGTGATTTGAGCCGCAAAAAGTAAACAGCCCACTGCCTGCATGTACGGAACTTTTGACATGTCTTGTTTAGCTTTGTCGCTCGATGGCGACATATTATACAATAGTTTTTGGTTGCAATCTATTGGTGTTGAAGTTGGGTTACAGTCGCTCATGCCAAAGCGCTCCAATATATCTAATATATACTGTGCCTGATCAATTTTTACGAAATTTGCACCACGGCTTATTCTAATACCCAAGATATTTGTCGCTATACCCAAATCCTTCATTTTAAATTTCTTTGAAAGATTTTCTTTGATAGATTGCAGCCTGTCTGGTGCATTTGACATAATTAATACGTCATCAACGTAAATTGCAATAAATAACATATTACCATCAGATATATTAAAATATATACATTGGCCAACATCGCTTCTAGTGAGTCCCATATTCAATAACTCTTGATTGAGAGTGTCATTCCAGACACGTCCCGATTGTTTGAGACCATAAATTGATTTTAATAATTTACACACCTTACCTGACCCATCATTGAAACCCTGGGGCTGTTGCATGAACACCTCTTCTTTTAATGTTCCATTCAGGTAGGCGGAAACTGCGTCCATCTGATGTATAACCATATCGTATTTGACTGCCAATGCTATTAAGAACCGTATGGACTCGTATCTCACCACAGGAGCGAATGTTTCAAAATAGTTGATGCCTTCTTTTTGCGCGCATCCTTTTGCTACCAGTCTGGCTTTTCTGCATAATGGAGCATCATTCTTTGTTTTATATACCCACATGGATTGAATTGCCTTTTTATCGGGTGGCAGATCGACGAGCGTCCATGTATTGTTTGCCAACAACGAATTTATTTCAATTTGCATTGCATATTGCCACTCATTTGAGTTGGTAGAAGATAGTGCTTCTTTAAATGTTTCCGGATTGTTTGATACGAAAGCGCATAAGTTATGCGACACTGCTTCCTTCTTTGCAATCCTTTCGGAACGACGAACTTGATCAACGTTTTGCTCTTTTTCTTCATCGTGGCTTGCGATATCAATAGAGTCATGATAATCGTCATCAGAATCCGTATCACCATCAACTGGTGGCAACTCACCACCACTTTCATCAACTGTTGTCAATTCACCACCACTTTCATCCTCTCCTGAATTGACATCGTTTACATGGCTAAGATCCAATAGATATTTGTCATTGACGTTATGTTTATTTTGTGTTTCTAAAAACACAACATCTCTGCTAATGACAATTTTTTTATTGGTTGGGTTGAACAACCTGTATGCCTTGCTTTCAGAGCTATAACCTACCATGATACATTCTATCGATTTTTGGCTTAGTTTGTGCCGTTTCTCCTTTGGAATATGAACCATAGCGGTAGATCCAAAGACTCGTAAGTGCTTTAGTACTGGCTTTCTTCCGGACCAGATCTCATCAGGGCTACGATTATCGCCTCTACACGGTACAAGATTCGTCAAGTAGGCAGCGGTTACAGCGGCTTCCGCCCAAAAACGTTCATCCAAACCACTATCGATTAGCATGCAGCGAATCCGCTCTACTAACGTGCGGTTCATTCTTTCTGCCACACCATTTTGCTCTGGAGCATATGGAAAGCTAGTTTGGTGAATAATTCCGCTCTGCCTCAAAAGTTTTTTAAAATTCTCATTTACGTATTCTTTGCCATTGTCTGTACGTAGAACTTTTATATTTTTTGAGCACTGATTTTCTGCCATGGATTTAAAACATTTAAACTTTTCAAATACATCAGATTTGTGTTTCATGGGATAAGCGAAAACCTTTCGAGAGTAATCGTCTACAAAACAAACTAAAAAACGAGCACCAGAGAAGGATCTTATATGCAAAGGTCCCAGCACATCTGAGTGCACTACTTCCAGAAAATCATTGGATCGTGTTCCTATGTTTTTATTAGGCTTTCGTGTCTGTTTCCCTTTTATGCACACAGTACACGGTTCAGCATTAGGTTTATTAAAATTAGTACCAACACTAGACTTTTGCACTTTATCCAAAGAGATATTACAGATATGCCCCAATCGGCGGTGCCATAGTTTTGGATTACTTTTTGCAAGGAACACTTTATTTTCCTTATCGTTTTCTACACAGTTTAGTCGATACAAATTATTGTGAATCGAGGCGGTTGCCATAACTTTATTGCTTTTATTATAAATTTTGCATGTTTCGCCTTCAAATAACACTTTATTGCCATTCTTTGTCATTTGACGAACCGACAATAGATTTGCACACAAATTTGGAACGTATTCCACGTTTTTGACAATTGCTTTTGTGATTTCCTTTTCTTTACAGAGAGACAAACTCACTTCCCCCGCACACTCAACAGAAAGTTCATTATTATTCGCAACGACAATTGTTTTGTCTTTAACATCATGTATTTTGTTTAATAGTGAGTAGTTGTTGGTCATATGATTGCTTGCACCACTATCAATATACCAACCTTCACAAATGTTGTTTTTGCTATTCACTTTTTCTGTATGCTTTGCGCGCGAGTTATTGTCAATGTAGTTGTTATTTATTTGACTGCTCGCCTTCATTGCAAACAAAACATCTCCTCTTTCGTTTGGTTTTCTGCAATTTTCTGTGTGATTCTTCTTCTTAGTTTTGTTGGGACAATTTCTAGAGTAGTGTCCAGTGGCTTTGCAACTGTGACATTGAAATTTGGCAAAGCTTTTTTATGCTTTGAATATAGAGCTTTTTCTCTATCAACACTATCAAATTTTGCGTCTTGAAGAAGTAAATTCTTTACCATATCTATGGTTAGTTTTTCTTTAGAGTTTTCGACTGCCATTACCAATGGCCTGAAGTCGTTAGGCAATCCAGCTAACATTAATGAAGCAGCTAATTCGTCGTCGATATTTAACCCTGCATTTCTCACCTTCAGTGCAATCATGACGATGTCGTTTATATATTCCTGCATGGAATCATGACTTTCGAGCCTAATGTTAACCAACTGTTTTAGCAGCTCTACTTTTCTGGTTAGTCCAGTATCTTCATACGCGTACATAATTGCGGTCCACGCTTCCTTAGCTGTTTTGGCACTCGCAATGTGTCCAAAATTGCTATGATCAACCATGAGCGTGATCTCAGCTAAAGCACGTTCATTCAAGTCGACGTCTTTATCGCTTGCAATACCTTGTTCGACCACTTTCCAAACTCCTTTAATTACGAGACAGGATTTTGCTTGTCGCTTCCATACATCGAAATTCTCCCTGCCACGTAGCCTTTCCAAGTGAAATGACGCAGGTAACGTCGAAGAAGACAACATTTTATCGTGAAAAACTTTTTGCTCGTATTAATTAATCACGTGGCATAAGGCCCATAACCTGTTGTGTTAAAGTATTTATTGCAAGTAATAGAAAAAGGAAGTAATTCATTTTGACATTTGTTCTTAGGATCTATGAGTATATATCTACATTACAGGGTTGTAATAAATGGTACAAAGTGCATGAGTATCTAAAACTGAAATAGAGTATCGTTCCTTTACAACAGATGATATATGCTATAGTGGTCCGATCCGGCCGGTTCCGACAAATGTCTAATCGGACACCCAAATACACCCGCTCACCAAATTTTATCAAGATATCTCAAAAATTGAGGGACTAGTTTGCATACAAACAGACAGGCGGACAGACGGACAGACGAACATCGCTAAATTAACTCAGCTCTTCATCCTGAATATTTCTGTATACTTAATGGTGGGTCTATCCATTTTCCTTTAAGGACTTACAATTTTGATGTTCGTGACGAGAACTTAAAAGATGATTACCTACTAATTAGACACAAATTTCACGTAGTAGAAGACAATTTCCCAATCCCATGCGATGGAATATTGGGATTAGATTTCATTAAAAAATATAATTGCATTCTAGATTATTAAGCAGAAGGTGACACTCTAATACTAAGACCATATTACTACGCAGAAAACATAATAATACAGATGACTAGCAAACCAACAATCAATAGTATTTCAATTCCCGCACGATCAGAAGTAGTTCGACAAATTCACACAGAAAATATAAATTCAGATTTATTAATCCCACAACAAAAATTGTCTGAAGGTATTTTTATTGCAAACACACTAGCAAATTCACAACAAACATTTGTTAGAATTATAAATACAACAGATAAAAATGCTACACTTCAAGATTTTAATATTCGTACAGAAAATATGAATGATTATACAATAGTTAAAAATAAAAAACTCGAAAATGAGGCCAACAATAAGGAAAAATTAGAAAGATTAAATAAAAAATTTCCAAAATTTGCAAATAAAGCACTTAATGTATTATGTGCGGAATTCATTGACATTTTTTCATTGGAAACAGAACCAATTACCACTAATAATTATTACAAACAAAAACTTCATATGAAAGACAATAACCCAGTCTACGTAAAAAATTATAGAATACCAGAAGCTCATAAGAGTGAAATTAATAAACAAGTAAACAAATTAGTTAAAGATGACATAATAGACCCTTCAATTTCAGAATTCAATAGTCCAATTTTATTAGTACCGAAAAAATCACTCCCGAATAACAAAAAAAAAAGGTGGAAAATGGTTGTAGATTATAGACAAGTAAATAAAAAATTAACCGCAGATAAATTCCCATTACCAAGAATTGATGACATACTAGATCAGTTAGGAAAAGCTAAATATTTTTCATGCTTAGATTTAAAGTCTGGATTTCACCAGATTGAACTCAGCGAAGAGTCAAGAGATATCGCATCCTTTACAGCAGATAATGGTACTTATCGTTTTAAAAGACTCCATATGGCCTTAAAGTAGCACCGAACTCATTCCAAAAAATGATGACATTAGCATTTGCAGGCTTAAAATCTTCACAAGAAGTAACTTACCTTGGTTCGAAACAGTTAAAAATTACCCAACACCTAAAACCGCGGATGAGGCGAAGAGATTCGTCGCATTTTGCAATTATTACAGAAGATTTATCCCAAGTTTTGCAGAATATTCTAGAATAATTACAAGACTTTGCAAGAAAAATGTAGTTTTCGACTGGACAGAGGATTGCAAAAAATCCTTTGACTATTTGAAAGCTGTGTTAATAAGCCTTAATATCCTACAATATCCCGATTTCAATAAACAATTTTGTATAACAACTGACGCAAGTGGATATGCTTGCGCAGCAGTATTAAGCCAAGAGTATGAAGGAAAACATTTGCCAATTGCCTATGCATCACGATCATTTACTAAAGGAGAAATTAATAAAGCAACAATTGAGAAGGAATTAGCGGCCATTCATTGGGCCATAATATATTTTAGACCATACGTTTACGGTAGAAAATTTTTGGTCAAAACAGACCACAGACCCTTAACATTCCTATTTTCGATGAAAAATCCGTCATCAAAGTTAACTCGAATCAGATTAGATCTGGAAGAATATGATTTCGAGGGGGAGTTTATCACAGGTAAAGAAAACTATGTAGCCGACGCATTATCACGCATAGATATTAAAGAACTAAAACAAATATCGGTAGTAGCGTGTAGAATTTTAAAAGTTACGACTAGGTCGGAAATTAATAAAAATCATAACAATAAACAGTCCAGTAATGAAGAAATGTAAAGTCACAAAGAGAACCCAATAATATTTGAAGCGCAAAAAAAATGTGAAGTAAAGAGATTAGTTCAGCTCGTTTTCGATCCTCCGAAATTACGTTTCAAAAAAGGAAAGAAAATTTTTAGCGAAATTAATATAAAAAATCTAGTTGTTGAGCCGAAGATTGACTTAGATCAGTTCTTTGCCAGGCTTATGAAAGAAGCCGGCAATTTTGGAATAAGCAAAATACAGTTGTCCTTAGGAGACAAATTGTTTAAAGATAATTATACCCGGGTGGGCACATTTAAAGAAATTGGTACCAAAGTTCTCAAAAATCTAATTATAGCATTAACTCCAGAAGTTATGCATGTGACAAATATTGGAAAAATTAAAGAAATTCTTCACAAATTTCATGACGATCCTGTTTTTGGTGGCCACCCAGGAATAAATTGCATGACAAATAAAATAAAACAAAAATACTATTGGAAAGGAATGAAAAATGATATCAGAAAATATATCAAAAAATGCGCTCATTGTAATAAAAATAAAATAATTAAAAATTTGAAAGAGCCTATGATTATAACCGAAACGCCCACAACAGCGCTCGACACAGTACAAATAGATACGATAGGCCCTCTTCCCACAACGGAAAATGGAAATGAATATGCAGGTACTATAGTATGTGACTTGACTAAGTATTTGGTTGCAATACCAATACCCAGCAAACACGCAAACACAATAGCCAAAGCGATATTCGAAAATTTTATCCTAGTTTATGGTTGCATGAACACAATTATAACGGATATGGGAAGCGAATATAAAGATAGCTTATTTGAAGAATTATGCAAGCTTCTAAAAATAAACCATAAAACGTCAACACCCTACCCCCGACCACATCAAATTTTAGGCACAGTTGAACGTAGCCATAGAACATTCAATGAATACGTACGTTCCTACATATACATTGACAAAAATGATTGGGATGAATATCTTAAATATTTTGCGAATTGTTACAATACTACCCCATCTACAGTTCATAATTACTGTCCATACGAATAGTATTTGCCAAAAAACCCCAGACATACGAATTTTTAAGAGAAAACACAGTAAGCCCATTATACAATTATAGGCTTACCGCAAAGAAATTAAGTATAGGTTACAAATAGCACAAGATAGAGCATATAAATTAGTAAAACAGGCTATGGAAAAACAAAAAATTAGTTATGATAGGAAAACACAATATAAAGAAATAAATTTAGGAAATTTAGTGTTAGTAAAAAATGAATCAGGACATAAGTTAGATAGTAGGTATAAAGGATCCTTTAGATTATTAAATATCAATGAAAACAATAATTTTACATTAATTCCCTATAAGGTAGAAAAGGTCGATAAAAACAATGTAGAAAATAGAAACATAGAAAACATAAATCAAACTAACAAAAATAAGAAAATTGTAGTACATAAAAATAGACTTAAACTCATAGAATAAGAGCACTTTAACTTTATAAACACAAAGACAATTTCTATTGTATGCAAAACAAAAATACAATAATAAAACAAAACAACAGAGAAAAAAAAACAAATGTAAACTATTCTTTGGAAATCAAGCTAAATGTCACAAAAAAAACCCCAACAAGCAAAGTAAGCACAAACGGATTCAAAACAATTAACCTAACTTGAGTATCCATAGAAAAATTCGTGCACAAAATTATATATGTCTACTCTTTCAAAGGCGGATGGTGTAGCATTCCCTCATTAAGTTATTCATTCATTTGTACAAACATATATTTCAACCCGTTTTGGAATGTCTTAAAATACATTGACTCTTACATACATATTCATACAATTGTACATACGTATATTTTGTCTCGCTTTGGTACGGCAAGAGATTCTATTGACACATTCATTCATTTGTACAAATATATATTTTGTACACCATGCATCATATTGTAACCTGAGCCTTGGTATGCCACTGTTTAGAGCTTGCTCGCGAAAAGCCTTTACCTGTAGACAAATTATTAACATGATTCATTTATGCTTGCGTTGCAAATTCCACAGCCAATTTTAATTATGCTTAGAATTCAGTACCCAGGGAACTTAATTGAATGTATATGTGTGTTATACTTTGTAAGTATTAGTGTAAGTAAATATTTTAGCTCATAGAAATTTTGTATAAAAGAAAAAAACTTTTGAATAAGGAGGAGAATTCAACCTGCTGCCATTTCAAATGACAGTAAATTCTATCTGGTGAACTGCAACCTAGATTTCGATTTTCTCTTATCCGCAAACATTACAAAGTTCGACTATCCCCTACGTTAGGGTAGTAGAACCCCCGTTAATTTGTTCGACTGTCTTGAGAAAGCTTTTTCTTCACCACTTTTGGGTGTTCTTGCGAAGGACAAAGCCTAACATGGTTAAAAAATGTGGCTACGTGTTCATATTTGTAACAAGAGTCGTAACGTGTACGTCATATTTAAACATGGTTGATAGGCTATATCCAATGTGATTCACTCCAAGTAGAGATATTCGCCTCCGATTTGCTACGTTTTTCGCACGCCGCCGACGAATGTCAAAAATATCGGCACGGCGGCGTTACTATATTTTCTACTCTTATAAGACTCTCTACGCTATTTACTTTTCATCTCGAAAATTGGTCCAATATGGTGGAGGGGGGTATCAACGGATACGCATCACTGCCAGTTACAAGAATCAATTGCGAAATTTAATTATTTCTAATCGTTCTAAAGTTACTTTAAAAAAGGCGCTTTCAATGCCAACTTAACACGGATTTCGCATCACCGAATTCACCAAGTTATTAAAACAAAACGCTCCCGAAAAGCTAGCTGATGAAGAAGTGAAATTCAGAAACATGTCCTAGTAACCATCGCCGTTTGTAAACTTACAATTTTTCTCTAATATCAATTACAAAAACCATTGTATAAAGCAATATGAGCAAAGCTCCCTAATTAAATACATATGATCATATTGATATAATAGTAACAGCGGAAGTATTAAAAACAAATACTGTAAATATCCGAACAAATGTTACTAAGCTTTCAAAAGCACGCCTAAAAATCATATCCAAACCATTAGGAATAAACTACATACAGAGTGTATGTGCCTACATGGTGATCAAAAGGAATATAAACAAAAAAGGCAACTCTTAGAGACCAATTGTACAGCGAACAATGGAACATTCATATGGCGTAGCAGCTAAAAAGGCTTGCACTGATATGAATGTTGGAGACTCGAGTTCAACGCTCAGCTCCCGAAAAGCTAGCTGATGAAGAAGTGAAATTCAGAAACATGTCCTAGTAACCATCGCCGTTTGTAAACTTACAATTTTTCTCTAATATCAATTACAAAAACCATTGTATAAAGCAATATGAGCAAAGCTCGCTAATTAAATACATATGATCATATTGATATAATAGTAACAGCGGAAGTATTAAAAACAAATACTGTAAATATCCGAACAAATGTTACTAAGCTTTCAAAAGCACGCCTAAAAATCATATCCAAACCATTAGGAATAAACTACATACAGAGTGTATGTGCCTACATGGTGATCAAAAGGAATATAAACAAAAAAGGCAACTCTTAGAGACCAATTGTACAGCGAACAACGGAACATTCATATGGCGTAGCAGCTAAAAAGGCTTGCACTGATATGAATGTTGGAGACTCGAGTTCAACGCTCAGCTCCCGAAAAGCTAGCTGATGAAGAAGTGAAATTCAGAAACATGTCCTAGTAACCATCGCCGTTTGTAAACTTACAATTTTTCTCTAATATCAATTACAAAAACCATTGTATAAAGCAATATGAGCAAAGCTCGCTAATTAAATACATATGATCATATTGATATAATAGTAACAGCGGAAGTATTAAAAACAAATACTGTAAATATCCGAACAAATGTTACTAAGCTTTCAAAAGCACGCCTAAAAATCATATCCAAACCATTAGGAATAAACTACATACAGAGTGTATGTGCCTACATGGTGATCAAAAGGAATATAAACAAAAAAGGCAACTCTTAGAGACCAATTGTACAGCGAACAACGGAACATTCATATGGCGTAGCAGCTAAAAAGGCTTGCACTGATATGAATGTTGGAGACTCGAGTTCAACGCTCAGCTCCCGAAAAACTAGCTGATGAAGAAGTGAAATTCAGAAACATGTCCTAGTAACCATCGCCGTTTGTAAACTTACAATTTTTCTCTAATATCAATTACAAAACGCTTAAAGAAAAGCGCCTGCCAAAATACTGCTCTCAGGACCGCCACGTGTCTTCTTATGTCCCCAGAACACCACCTACATAATGAGGGAGAATACTCATCATCAGGGAGAGAAATGAGATGCTAACCAAACAGTTCCTGGTGAATACCCAGAAACCGGGGCATCCCAGCAGACATCTGATTGATGAGCCAACACCGCCTAGGGACTTAAGGAGTCATCTCCGTGAGCATTTTGAGGAAATACGGCACCTGAGAACTCAGCCGTATGAAGAAAAAAAAATACAGCAGGTCCTTGGTGAACACCACAAACAGGCGTCGGACCTTTATGCCAGGAATTGCCCGTTGAATCCAGTACTCAAAGAATAGTACCCAAAACTTGCGGAAGAGGAACGCATACTCCCCAGGGAAACGCGAGTCACTCTGACTCAACTTCGTTCTGGATATTGTAACAGGTTACACTCTTAGATATCCAGAATCAACCCCGACATACAAAATGTATGCCCCGCTTGCAATGTGTCCCCACATGACACCAACCATCTCTTTAATTGTAATGTGGAAACAACGTCTCTAACACCCCTTTCATTATGGTCCACCCCTGTTGAAACAGCAAGTTTCCTTGGACTCCCGTTAGAGGATATTGATGACAGTTTTTGATCGGTCGCACTTATTAGGTGGGGCGAAGCATTGCTACAACAACAACAACAACAACAACTTAAAGAAAAGTTATATAATAAAGCTAAATCCTCGATCGCATAATTTATTAAAAAAATTAATAAAGTACAATGAATTTAAATAAAGTGTCCCAAGTCAAACATATTTTCAAATTGTCCTCAAGTTGTTAAAAAAGCAAGCTACCCGACAAACGTGTCGAATTTTATATCCCGATCGGCTGAAAGAATAAGCGACATCAGTGATGCAAAATCCTTTAATAGGCTCCAGTGGTATAAATTCTCAGCTCATACTGAAGTTGCATGTATCTTCAACACGTATGAGAATGGTTTGAAAAATCACTTTATTTGGTGAACTATAAAATAGCGTCTGAAATCTTAATTTTGATTTTCACACTTCATCATTCAACACCCCATTATCCCGGTTTGACATTTCCTAAAGTTGGCGGCCCTATCCCCAACACAAATGTGAACACGTAGCCACATTGTTTAACCAAGTTAGGCTTTGTCCTTCGCAAGAATACAAAGCTTTCTCAGGACAGTCGAACAAATTACCGGGTGTTCTACTACCCTAACGTAGGGAATAGTCGAACTTGTCTGGAAACTGAAGGCGGTCGTCCATGATGAGCTCCTATACCATAAGGCCGGAAACGAAGATAATTGAGGTCAATGTGCCGAACAGAAACGTCTGCACATTTTGGTCTACATCCACGGCCCTTGTAAAGTTTAATTTTATGTAAATGCGCCAAGGATAATACGATTTTCACCCATGTGTTACTTAATTATACCCCCTTAGACTGCTTATGATTTCGAGGGCGGCATCCTTGGCCGAATAGTGATTCCCTAACGTTTCAAGTGTTTTTTTGGTGTAGCTCGGAAGCATAGCGCGACAAAAACATCCACCAGAAAGTCTTCGGAGCTACACCTACAGCTTCTAGGAAAGTAACATCAACGAAGGTATGAGTTCGAAGTCGCAGTCCTATGGCTTCTGTGCTGGCATACGGTATAAGGGCCAGGATGCGTGGTAGCGACTGGGGATCGGGATTGCTACTGTTCGCACGTCGGAAATTGTAGCTCTTAAGAACAGCCGAAAAAACTGAAGGCGCCCTTTGGCGCGATCAACAATAAGCCAACATTGATGCTAATCGTTAAAACTGTGCCACGAGAGTCATGACTATTAGTAGATAATTGATAGCAACCGTAAGTCACCTTTGTACGTGACCAGCATGTAGCCACAAATGATTTAAAGGAATCGGGGCGACGACGGGTATTAGAGTTAGCCAGAACATCCCCTTCGGTGAAACTACGCTACAAAAGTGTGACTATTTTAAGTATTTCTCCCTCTCTCCGGAAGGAGCTACTCCCGAAATTTTTTGAACTATCCACGAGATTTTGAAGAAAAACTGCGGATCTTGCCGAAATGGCCGAAACGTCGACTTCCTTAAATACATATAAACAAAACCTTTCCAAATATTATTTTTTTTAAATTTTCGCTTTAAAAGACTCCCAGATACTCATCCGCAAGTTAATGATATTGTTCCAGATCGTCAAAAATATCATTGAAGTCAGTAGTATGTTTCCATATTCATTAGTTGTGGACAATGTGATACTCTGAAGTCCCAAAAACATCCCGGAACGACGCCCAAAAAACCCCGGGAGCCCCAAATGACCCCAATGAAGTCCCAAAACCATCCCGAAATGACCCCAAATGACCCCGAGGGAGTCTCCAAAAACCATCCCCGATTGACCCCCAAATGACACCGATGGAGTCCCCAAAACCACCCTGAAATGACCCCCGATGACCCCGAAGGAATCCCCAAAACCATCCCGGAATGACCTCCATATGACACTGAGAGAGTTCCCAAAAGATCCCGGAACAACCCCAAATGACCCCGGGAGGTCCCCGAGGGAGTCCCCAAAACTATCTCGGAATGATCCCCAAATGACCTTGAGAGAGTCCCCAAAAAGATCCCGGAACAAGCCTCAAATGACCCCATGAGGACCCCAATGAAGTCCCCAAACCATTCCGGAATGACCCCCAAAATACCCGTGAGAACCCCGAAGGAGTCCCAAAAACCATCCCGAAATTACCCCTTAAAGTCCCCGAAATGAGCTACAAAAGACCGCGGGAGGACCCCCAGGGAGTCCCGAAATTATCCCGAAATTTAATTGTAATGTGGAACCAACGTCTCTAATACCCCTTTCATTATGGTCCACCCCTGTTGAAACAGCAAGTTTCCTTGGACTCCCGTTAGAGGATATTGATGACAATTTTTGATCGGTCGCACTTATTAGGTGGGGCGAAGCATTGCTACAACAACAACAACAACTTAAAGAAAAGTCATATAATAAAGCTAAATCCTCGATCGCATAATTTATTAAAAAAATTAATAAAGTACAATGAATTTAAATAAAGTGTCCCAAGTCAAACATATTTTCAAATTGTCCTCAAGTTGTTAAAAAAGCAAGCTACCCGAAAAAGGTGTCGAATTTTATATCCCGATTGGCTGAAAGAATCAGCGACATCAGTGATGCAAAATCCTTTAGTAGGCTCCAGTGGTATAAATTCTCAGCTCATACTGAAGTTGCATATATCTTCAACACGTATGAGAATGGTTTGAAAAATCACTTTATTTGCTGAACAATAAAATAGCGTCTGAAATCTTAATTTTGATTTTCACACTTCATCATTCAACACCCCATTATCCCGGTTTGACATTTCCTAAAGTTGGCGGCCCTATCCCCAACACAAATGTAAAGTCGTAGCCACATTGTTTAACCAAGTTAGGCTTTGTCCTTCGCAAGAATACCCAAAGTTGTGAAGGAAAAGCTTTCTCAGGACAGTCGAACAAATTACCGGGTGTTCTACTACCCTAACGTAGGGAATAGTCGAACTTGTCTGGAAACTGAAGGCGGTCGTCCATAATGAGCTCTTATACCATAAGGCCGGAAACGAAGGGTATTGAGGTCAATGTACAGAATACAAACGTCTGCACATTTTGGTCTACATCCACGGGCCATGTAAAGTTTAATTTTATGTAGATGCGCCAAGGATAATACGATTTTCACCCATGTGTTACTCAATGATATCCCCTTAGACTGCTTATGATTTCGAGGGCAGCATCCTTGGCCGAATAGTGATTCCCTAACGTTTCAAGTGTTTTTTTGGTGTAGCTCGGAAGCATAGCACGACAAAAACATCCGTCAGAAAGTCTTCGGAGCTACACTTACAGTTTCTAGGAAAGTAACATCGACGAAGGTATGAGTTCGAAGTCGCAGTCTTATGGCTTCTGTGCTGGCATATGGTATAAGGGCCAGGATGCGTGGTAGCGACTGGGGATCGGGATTGCTACTGTTCGCACGTAGGGAATTGTAGCTCTTAAGAACAGCCGAAAAAACTGAAGGCGCCATTTGGAGCGATCAACAATAAGCCAACATTGATGCTAATCGTTAAAACTGTGCCACGAGAGTCATGACTATTAGTAGATAATTGATAGCAACCGTAAGTCACCTTTGTACGTGACCAGCATGTAGCCACAAATGATTTAAAGGAATCGGGGCGACGACGGGTATTAGAGTTAGCCCAGAACATCCCCTTCGGTGAAACTACGCTACAAAAGTGTGACTATTTTAAGTATTTCTCCCTCTCTCCGGAAGGAGCTACTCCCGAAATTTTTTGAACTATCCACGAGATTTTCAGGAAAAACCGCGGATCTTGCCGAAATGGGCGAAACGTCGACTTCCTTAAATACATATAAACAAAACCTTTCCAAATATTATTTTTTTATATTTTCGCTTTAAAAGACTCCCAGATGCTCATCCACAAGTTAATGATATTGTTCCAGATCTTCAAAAATATCATTGACGTCAGTAGTATGTTTCCATATTCATTAGTTGTGGACAATGTGATACTCTGAAGTCCCAAAAACATCCCGGAACGACCCCCAAAAGACCTCCGGAGGACACCGAGGGAGTCCCCAAAACCATCCCGGAACAACCCCGAAATGATCCCGATGAAGTCATGACCCCCAAATGACCCTGAGAGAGTCCCCTAAAATATCCCGGAACAACCTCCAAATTACCTCGATGGAGTCCCCAAAAAGATCCCGGAATTACCCCCAAATGACCCCGGGAGGACCCCGAGGGAGTCCCCAAAATCATCTCGGAATGACCAACAGATGGCCCAGAGGGAGTCCCCAAAAAGATCCCGAAATGATCCCCAAATGACCCCGAGGGAGTCCCCAAAACCATCCCGGAATGACCCCCAAATGACTCCAATGAAGTCGCCCAAAACCATCCCGAAATGACGCCAAATGACCCCGAGGGAGTCCCCAAAAACCAACCCGGATTGACCCCCAAATGACCCCGATGTAGTCCCTAAACCATCCGGAAATGACCCCCAGTGACCCCGAAGGAATCCCCAAAACCATCCCGGATTGACCTCAATATGACCCTGAGAGAGTCCCCAAAAGATCCCGGAACTACCCCCAAATGACCCCGGGAGGTCCCCGAGGAAGTCCCCAAAACTATCTCGGAATGACCCCCAAATGATCCTGAGAGAGTGCCCAAAAAGATCCCGGAACAAACCTCAAATGACCCCATGAGGACCCCGATGGAGTCCCCAAACCATTCCGGAACGACCCCCAAAATACCCGGGAGAACCCCGAAGAAGTCCCAAAAACCATCCCGAAATTACCCCTTAAAGTCCCCGAAATGAGCTACAAAAGACCGCGGGAGGACCCCGAGGGAGTCTCGAAATGATCCCAAAATGAACCCCGAAAGACCCCGGTAGGATTCGGAGGGTGTCCTCGAAATTACCCCAAAAATCCCCGGGAATACTCCCCAAAATCTTCTCAATATTACCATAAGAAGCATTAGAAGTACAAGCGAACTTGTTACGCATATGCGTGTATTTTCAGGGCATCTCGAGGGTTTACTTTTTTATTTTTGAATAACTGAATAAAAATTGAAATTGTATTGTTATTCCATATTTTTTAAATAAGGAATAATAACTCAACTTTGTATAAAAATTCCTTAACACAGCACTGTGCACTATCTTAAAGGAAACAAATAAGGATGGGACTGTCTTCGGCTGTGCCGAAGACTTCATACCTTTCATGAGTTGGGCTGAACAATAATCTTATCCCGTTCGTAATCTCCAAAAAATCGGATGTATAAATAAATATAAGTATAAACTGAACACACCATTAAACAAACATACATAAATATGTACAACTGAGCCCGAGTTTACAAAGCTTCTCATTCGCAACGAAGAAGAACTTTACAAAAACACATCTACATGGCACACAAATTAATATAGAGACAAAATGTCTTAATTGTGTTGTTAGTGTAGAAATGAGAAAAACTGAATTAAGCATGAAAACAAATACCAGCAGGATGGCCTAGTGGTTAAAGGCTACTGCAGTTTCACCATGTGATTCACGGTTCTAATCTCGGTGAAACCTTTGATAACATTACAAAATTGCCTGATGATGATTACGTTGGCGGTTTTCGAAATGGGTCCATCGCAATATGCCAGTAAATGTTTCTTTCTTTTCAGTTTCTCTTAGAAAAACATAATAATTGAAATTCAATTATTATAAGCCGGTGTTAAGCTCATGAATTCTTAAATATAAGTATAAACTGAACACACCATTAAACAAACATACATAAATATGTACAACTGAGCCCGAGTTTACAAAGCTTCTCATTCGCAACGAAGAAGAACTTTACAAAAACAAATCTACATGGCACACAAATTAATATAGAAACAAAATGTCTCAATTGTGTTGTTAGTGTAGAAATGAGAAAAACTGAATTAAGCATGAAAACAAATACCAGCAGGATGGCCTAATGGTTAAAGGCTACTGCAGTTTCACCATGTGATTCACGGTTCGAATCCCGGTGAAACCTTTGATAACATTACAAAATTGCCTGCTGATGATTACGTTGGCGGTTTTCGAAATGGGTCCATCGCAATATGCCAGTAAATATTTCTTTCTTTTCAGTTTTTCTTAGAAAAACATAATAATTGAAATTCAATTATTATAAGCCGGTGTTAAGCTCACGAATTCTTAAATATAAGTATAAACTGAACACACCATTAAACAAACATACATAAATAAATAATAGTTTAAAGAAACTAAAAAAACACGCTTTTATAGCAAACCGAACTAAAAAATAGAAAATAATTTTCAATTAAAAAGATTTTATATAAACGTAGTAGAAGGTCAAACAATCGTTTATAGTTAATCACCTCAAAATAAAATTATGATAAAATTTAAGTTATTAACAGAATAATTTAATTCAGGGTAATAAGCGTGGGGCACATTTGACTACATTTCATATCTTTCCTCTCAGATAGTTGCCAATAGAATGATTGTAACATTCAACATCACGCACCCCACGCTTTTTACTGTGAATTAAATTATTCTGTTAATAACTTAGATTTTTTTATAATTTTATTTTGTGGTGACTAACTATAAACGATTGTTTGACATTCTACTGCGTTTATATAAAATCTTTTTAATTGAAAATTATTTTCTATTTTTTAGTTCGGTTTGCTATAAAAGCGTGTTTTATTAGTTTTTTTAAACTATTATTTATTTTTAATTTTTTAGTTCAAGTAATTTTAAAAGTCTAAGTCGAGAGTGATGAAACCACGAAACGCCAGCGGTCCATGGATGAATCCAACCCCACGGCACCGAAAAGGGCCAAGACGCAGGGAGGCTGGACGCGGTCTTTCGGCGAAATTGCCAAGGGTCGGCAGATCATTGGCATTATAGACGAAAGCAGCGAAGATGGCAGGATCCCGAAACAACAGTGGAAGTGGATCGAGGCCGCGCTCGCTACGGTGGCTGTTAAGGTTAAAAAGGAAACCCTGGTCCTCTGCCATCTTACACCGATGCAGGGCGGTTCCAGGCCAATATCAAGCTAATTGCCTGTGACGACGCCAGGACGGTCAACCTCTATAGGGCCGCCGTCACGCTGATAGGGGTGGTATATCTGGGCGCGCGCCTCAAGGTAGTGGAGGCGCGTGATATCCCCTCACGAGCAAGGGATAGAGCCTGAGTTCCAGTGACGCCAATGGGCCCAACTGACATCCTGGAGCTGCTCCAGGTGTACATCCCGCCACAGGTTTGGAAGTCAACCCGGATAAGACCGAGCTTGTTCTCTTCACGTGGAGGTACAAAGTACCAAATCTTACATCGCCAAGAATTGGGGGTACGTTCTTAGCGTTTAGCGATCAAGTCAAGTATTTGTGAGTCATTCTTGATAGGAAGCTATAATGGAGTGACCATATAGTGGAGCAATCCAAGATGGCAGCAGCAGAGCTGTTCACCTGCAAGAGGGCAATTGGCACCTCCTGTGGATTCTCTCCTAAGATCACCTACTGTATTTACACAGCAATTGTGCGCCCGATCCTTCTTTATAGTGCCTTGGTCTGGTGGCCTGTACTAGCTAAAAGTACCTATCCTAAAATGCTTCAAAAGGTGCAACGGAGCTCGGAGCTCTGCATTACCGGGGCTCTCCACTCCACTCCAGATTCCATTACATACATACATGGATACATAGATACATAGATAGATACAGGCCAAGCTAATAAAAGCGTGTTAGATAGGGCTCCAGTATGCTCTTTCGTAGATGTGCCATGCATCCATTTCTATCATTAATAAAGGAAAGAGTTTTTCTCATTATGTGCAAGTTTTCAAAATATGGTCATTTGGGGTGGTCCCAAGTTCAACTGACTTTATGTCCGTTAACCATATGTGACCCCACCATCACATTATTGCATTGTCATCGAGCTTTGATACGTGTGCAAAGTTTCAATCAAACTTATGGCCATTCAAAGTGGTAATAAGGCCAATTGACCTTATGGCCGTTGACGTTATGCCACCACACCAACACGTTAATTCATTGTCATCGAGCCTTGATAAGTGTTCAAAATTTTAATCAAACTCATGGCCATTCAAAGTGGTAATAAGGCCAATTGACCTTACGGCCGTTGACCTTATGTCGACACACCATCACAATAATGCATTGTAATCGAGCCGTGATACGTGTGCGAAGTTTCAGTCAAACTTATGGCCATTCAAAGTGGTAATAAGGCCAATTGAGCTTGTAGCCGTTGACCTTATGTCACCACACCATCACATTAATGCATTGTCATCGACCCTTCATACGTGTGCAAAGTTTCAATCAAACTTGTGGCCATTCAAAGTGATAATAAGGCCGATTGACCTTATGGCCGTTGACCTTATGTCACCACAACATCACATTCATGCCTTGTCATCTAGCCTTGATATGTGTGCAAAGTTTCGATCAAACTTATGGCTATTCAAAGTGGTAATAAGGCCGATTGACCTTATGGCCGTTGACCCTATGTCACCACAACATCACATTCATGCATTGTCATCTAGCCTTGATATGTGTGCAAAGTTTCAATCAAACTTATGGATATTCAAATTGGTAATAAGGTGAACTGACCTTATGGCCGTTGACCTTATGTCACCACACCATCACATTAATGCATTGTCATCGACCCATGATACCTGTGCAAAGATTCAATCAAACTTGTTGCCATTCAAAGTGGTAATAAGGCCAATTGACCTTATGGCCGTTGACCTTATGTCACCACAACATCACATTAGTGTATTTTCATCTAGCCTTGATATGTGCGCAAAGTTTCAATCAAACTTATGGCCATTCAAAGAGGTAATAAAGCCAATTGACCTTACGAACGTTGACCCTATGTAACCGCACCATCACATTAATGCATTGTCATCGAGCCGTGATACGTGTGCAAAGTTTCAATCAAACTTATTGCCATTCAAAGTGGTAATAAGGCCAACTGCCTTATGGCCGTTGACCTTATGTCACCGTACCATCACATTAATGCATTGTCATCGAGCCGTGATACGTGTGCAAAATTTCAATCAAACTTATATCCATTCAAAGTGGTAATAAGGCAAATTGACCTTATGGCCGTTGACCATATGTCACCACACCATTACATTAATGCATTATCATCGACCCTTGATACGTGTGCAAAGTTTCAATCAAACTTATGGCCATTAAAAGTGGTAAAAAGGCCAATTGACCTTATGGCCGTTGACCTTATGTCATCACCATCACATTAGTGCATTGTCATCGACCCTTGATACGTGTGCATAGTTTCAATCAAACTTATGGCCACTCAAAGTGGTAATAAGGCCAATTGACCTTATGGCCGTTGACCTTATGTCACCACACCATCACATTAATGCATTGTCATCGGTCCTTGATACGTGTGCAAAGTTTCAAATTAATCAGACTTCTAGAAACCGGTGAAAATTAAGCTCAAAAATTCCATTACATAGATACAGGCAAGCTAATAAAAGCGTGTTAAAAAGGGCTCCAGTATGCTCTTTCGTAAATGTGCCATGCACCCATTTCTATCATTAGTAAAGGAATGCGTTTTCCGCATTATGTGGAAGGTTTCAAATCTATGGCCATTTGGGGTGGTCATAAGTTCAACTTACCTTATGGCCGTTGACTTTATGTCACCACACCATCACATTAATGCATTGTCATCGACCCATGATACGTGTGCAAAGTTTCAATCAAACTTATTGCCATCAAAATGGTAGTAAGGACAATTGCCTTATGGCCGTTGACCTTATGTCACCGCACCATCACATTAATGCATGGTCATCGAGCCGTGATAAGTGTGCAATATTTCAATCAACCTTATGGCCATTCAAAGTGGTAATAAGGCCGATTGACCTTATGGCCGTTGACCTTATGTCACCACAACATCACATTCATGCATTGTCATCTAGCCTTGATATGTGTGCAAAGCTTCAATCAAACTTATGGCCGTTCAAAGTGGTAATAAGGTCAACTGACCTTATGGCCGTTGACCTTATGTCACCACACCATCACATTAATGCATTTTCATCGGTCCTTGATACGTGTGCAAAGTTTCAAATTAATCAGACTTCTAAAAACCGGTGAAAATTAAGGTCAACGATTCCCTTACATACAGGCCAAGCTAATAAAGCGTGTTAATATAGTTATGCGTTTTTCGCGTTATGTGCAAGGTTTCAAATCTAAGGCCATTTGGGGTGGTCATAAGTTCAATTGAACTTATGTCCTGTAGACTTATGTCACCCCACCATCACATTATTGCATTGTCATCGAGCCTTGATACGTGTGCAAAGTTTCAATCAAACTTATATCCATTCAAAGTGGTAATAAGGCAAATTGACCTTATGGCCGTTGACCTTATGTCACCACACCATTACATTAATTCATTGTCATCGACCCTTGATACGTATGCAAAGTTTCAATCAAACTTATGGCCATTCAAACTGGGAAAAAAGCCAATTGTCCTTATGGCCGTTGACCTTATGTCATCACCATCACATTAATGCATTGTCATCGAGCCTTGGTACGTGTGCAAAGTTTCAATCAAACTTATGGACATTCAAAGAGGTAATAAGGCCAATTGACCTTATGGCCGTTACCTTATGTCACCACACCATCACATTAATGCATTGCCATCGGTCCTTGATACGTGTGCAAAGTTTCAAATTAATCAGACTTCTAGAAACCGGTGAAAATTAAGCTCAACGATTCCGTTACATACAGGACAAGCTAATAAAAGCGTGTTAATAAATGAATGCGCTTTTCGCATTATATGCAAGGTTTTCAAATCTATGGCCATTTGGGGTGGTCACAAGCTCAATTGACCTTATGTCCGTTAACCTTATGTGACCCCACCATCACATTATTGCATTGTCATCGAGCCTTGATACATGTGCAAAGTTTCAATCAAACTTATTGCCATTCAAAGTGGTAATAAGGCCAATTGACCTTATGGCCGTTGACCTTACGTCACCACACCATCACATTAATGCATTATCATCGAGCCTTGATACGTGTGCAAAGTTTCAATCAAACTTGTGGCCATTCAAAGTGGTAATAAGGCCAATTGACCTTATGGCCGTTGACCTTATGTCACCACACTATCACATTAATGCTTTATCATCGAGCCTTGATACGTGCGCAAAGTTTCAATCAAGCTTATTGCCATTCATAGTGGTAATAAGGCCAATTAACCTTATGGCCGTTGACCTTTTGTCACCGCACCATCACATAAATGTATTTTCATCGTTCCTTGATACGTGTGCAAAGTTTCAAATTAATCAGACTTCTAGAAACCGGTGAAAATTAAGCTCAAAAATTCCATTACATAGATACAGGCAATCTAATAAAAGCGTGTTAAAAAGGGCTCCAGTATGCTCTTTCGTAAATGTGCCATGCATCCATTTCTATCATTAGAAAGGAATGCGTTTTTCGCATTGTGTGCAAGGTTTCAAATCTATGGCCATTTGGGGTGGTCATAAGTTCAATTGAGCTTATGTCCGTTAACCTTATGTCACCCCACCATCACATTATTGCATTGTCATCGAGCCTTGATACGTATGCAAAGTTTCAATCAAACTTATTGCTATTCAAAGTGGTAATAAGGCCAATTGACCTTATGGCCGTTGACCGTATGTCACCACAACATCACATTAATGCATTGTCATCTAGCCTTGATATGTGTGCAAAGTTTCAATCAAACTTATGGCCATTCAAAGTGGTAATAAAGCCAATTGACCTTATGATCGTTGACCTTGTGTCATCGCAACATCACATTCATGCATTGTAATCTAACCTTGATATGTGTGCAAAGTTTCAATCAAACTTATGGACATTCAAAGTGGTTATAAGGTCAACTTACCTTATGGCCGTTGACCTTATGTCACCACAACATCACATTAATGCATTGTCATCTAGCCTTGATATGTGTGCAAAGTTTCAATCAAACTTATGGCCATTCAAAGTGGTAATAAAGCCAATTGACCTTATGATCGTTGACCTTGTGTCATCGCGACATCACATTCATGCATTGTAATCTAACCTTGATATGTGTGCAAAGTTTCAATCAAACTTATGGACATTCAAAGTGGTTATAAGGTCAACTTACCTTATGGCCGTTGACCTTATGTCACCACACCATCACATTAATGCATTGTCATCGACCCTTGATACGTGTGCAAAGTTTCAATCAAACTTATGGCCATTCAAACTGGGAAAAAAGCCAATTGTCCTTATGGCCGTTGACCTTATGTCATCACCATCACATTAATGCATTGTCATCGAGCCTTGGTACGTGTGCAAAGTTTCAATCAAACTTATGGACATTCAGAGAGGTAATAAGGCCAATTGACCTTATGGCCGTTACCTTATGTCACCACACCATCACATTAATGCATTGCCATCGGTCCTTAATACGTGTGCAAAGTTTCAAATTAATCAGACTTCTAGAAACCGGTGAAAATTAAGCTCAAAGATTCCGTTACACACAGGACAAGCTAATAAAAGCGTGTTAATAAATGAATGCGCTTTTCACATTATGTGCAAGGTTTTCAAATCTATGGCCATTTGGGGTGGTCACAAGCTCAATTGACCTTATGTCCGTTAACCTTATGTGACCCCACCATCACATTATTGCATTGTCATCGAGCCGTGATACATGTGCAAAGTTTCAATCAAACTTATTGCCATTCAAAGTGGTAATAAGGCCAATTGACCTTATGGCCGTTGACCTTACGTCACCATACCATCACATTAATGCATTATCATCGAGCCTTGATACGTGTGCAAAGTTTCAATCAAACTTGTGGCCATTCAAAGTGGTAATAAGGCCAATTGACCTTATGGCCGTTGACCTTATGTCACCACACTATCACATTAATGCTTTATCATCGAGCCTTGATACGTGCGCAAAGTTTCAATCAAACTTATTGCCATTCATAGTGGTAATAAGGCCAATTAACCTTATGGCCGTTGACCTTTTGTCACCGCACTATCACATAAATGTATTTTCATCGTTCCTTGATACGTGTGCAAAGTTTCAAATTAATCAGACTTCTAGAAACCGGTGAAAATTAAGCTCAAAAATTCCATTACATAGATACAGGCAAGCTAATAAAAGCGTGTTAAAAAGGGCTCCAGTATGCTCTTTCGTAAATGTGCCATGCATCCATTTCTATCATTAGAAAGGAATGCGTTTTTCGCATTGTGTGCAAGGTTTCAAATCTATGGCCATTTGGGGTGGTCATAAGTTCAATTGAGCTTATGTCCGTTAACCTTATGTCACCCCACCATCACATTATTGCATTGTCATCGAGCCTTGATACGTATGCAAAGTTTCAATCAAACTTATTGCTATTCAAAGTGGTAATAAGGCCAATTGACCTTATGGCCGTTGACCGTATGTCACCACAACATCACATTAATGCATTGTCATCTAGCCTTGATATGTGTGCAAAGTTTCAATAAAACTTATGGCCATTCAAAGTGGTAATAAAGCCAATTGACCTTATGATCGTTGACCTTGTGTCATCGCGACATCACATTCATGCATTGTAATCTAACCTTGATATGTGTGCAAAGTTTCAATCAAACTTATAGACATTCAAAGTGGTTATAAGGTCAACTTACCTTATGGCCGTTGACCTTATGTCACCACACCATCACATTAATGCATTGTCATCGACCCATGATACGTGTGCAAAGTTTCAATCAAACTTATTGCCATTCAAAGTGGTAATAAGGCCAACTGCCTTATGGCCGTTGACCTTATGTCACCGCACCATCACATTAATGCATTGTCATCGAGCCGTGATACGTGTGCAATATTTCAATCAAACTTATGGCCATTCAAAGTGGTAATAAGGCCGATTGACCTTATGGCCGTTGACCTTATGTCACCACAACATCACATTCATTCATTGTCATCTAGCCTTGATGTGTGTGCAAAGTTTCAATCAAACTTATAGCCATTCAAAGTGGTAATAAGGTCAACTGACCTTATGGCCGTTGACCTTATGTCACCACATCATCACATTAATGCATTGTCATCGGGACTTGATACGTATGCAAAGTTTAAAATTAATCAGAATTCTAGAAACCAGTGAAAACTAAGCTCAAAAATTGCGTTACATAAATACAGGCCACGCTAATAAAAGCGTGTTAAAAAAGGGCTCCAGTATGCTCTTTCATAGATGTGCCATGCATCCACTTCTCTCATTAAGAAAGGAATGCGTTTTTCGCATTATTTTTTTATTTATTTATTTATTTATTTATTATTTAAAGTCGACGACAAACTATGGTCGACTGCATAATATAAAAGATATATAAATATACAACTCAAAAGATAAAATTTAAGATATATCGAGATTTCAACAATGTTATATTACAAACAAAGAAATATTAATGAACATTACTATTTAATTTCAGAATATAATAATAATAAGAAATATGAGTAGAAATAAGATCTTATGCCGAAATCTTATACTGGCGGAATGCATCAGATTCCGCTCAGCATGATTTCGGAATGCAGTGGATTCCAATCTCCCTGTTGGAATGCAACAAGATTCCAATCAGCATGTCATGGGAATCCGGCAGTGCTAAGAGTAGTGTAATGAGGATACGCCATCACAAGGCATAAAAAAGTTACATGACCTGTGTTGTTTGAATGCACCGGATTCCAATCAGCTCGATGCCTGACCCATAAGATTATACTGTCGGAATGCATACGATTCCGGTCAGTGACTCATGAAAAAGCATGTTTTTACGTTGTTGGAATGCACCAGATTCCAATCAACACAGTACTGTCTTGTTCCTTCTTAATGATACATGTTGATAAATGTTCCTCCATCCTTAAGCGAGATAGTTCCTGTTTTTTATCGAAGGAATAAAATGCCGGCAAATTAAATTAGCTTGTATCTCTTAAATTAGATAGGCAAGTATTGCATTACGTATAGTGGCAAAAGTACATTCAAGATTGATGCAGCTATACAAGTCATTGTAGTGCGCGCACCAGATAAGAAGAGGATTATTTTTAGCAAAGTTTCGTCGACAAAGGGGTAAATAGAAAGGAACGTAGTGTCTGGATACTCTAGGGGGAACCGCAAAAAACAAGCGGCTGAAGAGGTCCGCGGAATCAGTTTCTCCAATAATGAGCTTATGGATGAACAATACCCCCAGTAATATTCTCCGATTTTCCAGAGTGGGTAAGTTAATAAGAAGAAGTCTACTTCTGTATGGAGGAAGGTGGAGACTTAAGTCCCAATTAAGGCCGCGCAATGCAAATATCAAAAATTGCTTTTGAACTGACTCAAGACGCTTTATATGCTTTTGAGAAACAGGGGACCAAACGCATGAGCAATACTCGAGTATTGGACGAACCAGCGATGTGTAAAGAACCTTAGTGAGGTACGGATCATCGAACTCTTTAGACCATCTTTTAACAAATCCAAGTAAACCCAACGCTTTGTTGGCTATAGATGAAATATGCATGTTAAAATTCAATTTCGGATCAAAAAGGACACCTAGGTCATTTGCAATAGATATACGCTCCTAAGGCGTACCATCTATTACATAAGATTTCAATGCTGGCTTCACTCGGTGAAATGTCATATGCTTACATTTAGAGCAATTTAAAGCTAGTAAATTTGTTGTGCACCAACATTGGAACGAGTCCAAGTCGGCCTGAAGAAGATCCAAGTAACTCAAATCGGTAGGACAGTAAGTGTAGCAAAGTTTTATATCATCCGCATACATTATAGTATGGGAATATAATATTGTCTGTGGCAAGTCATTAATGAAAAGGGCAAAGAGCAAAGGGCCTAGATGACTTTCCTGGGGTACGCCGGAGGAAACTCCGAACGATTCCGACAGATTGCACTTGAACAGAACTTTTTGGGTCAGGTTAGAAAGATAGCTTTTCAGCCACATTAATAGGTGAAATGGAAAGCCCAGTAAATCAAGCTTATGAATAAGCAACTCATGGTTGACGGTATCAAATGCTTTGCTGAAGTCCGTGTAGATGACATCCGTTTGCTTGTTCGCTAAAAATCCTTCCATAACTATAGAGGTGAATACAAGCAAATTTGTAGTGGTTGACCTTTGACGAATAAAACCGTGTTGGCATGCAGATAAAAGACTAGAACACTGATATTGCAGTTGACTGGTGACAATCTGTTCAAAGACTTTAGGAATGACTGAAAGTTTAGCAATACCCCTGTAGTTTTCAACTTTTGACCTACTACCTTTTTTATGCAGGGGTATAATAAAAGACTGTTTCCAAAGTGCCGGGAATGACGCAGATCCCAGAGATAGCTCAAATAATTTTAAAATAGGCTCATACATATTTTCGGCGCAGTAGCACGCAACTAGGAACACCGTCCGGTCCCGGAGAAAAGGTGGGCTTCAAAGATTGAAGACTCTGAAGAACAATATTACCATCAATAGCAGGATTCCTAATGTAATTCGAGCTATCTAAGTGATAGGGATATTGACCGGAATGAAAACCACTGGATGAATACGTGGACTTAAAGAACTCAGAAAATGGTTCAGCAACGTCGTCATCAGTGCAAGCTTTTTTACCTCCAAAGGTTAATGAGGAAGGATACCCAGAAGTTTTCCGCTTTGAATTTACGAAACTGTAAAACTTTTTTGGATTTCTAAAAAATTCGGCTTTACAACAACTCAAGTAATTTTTATCACAAAGCTGATTAAGACGGTGAAATTTAGAACGAGCTATTACATGTTTAGAGAGGTCTGCAGATGCTCCAGATTTCTTGAACCTCTTATAAAGCCTAGATTTAATGTTATTAAGTCTGATAAGTTGCCTTGAGAACCAAGGGGGCTTATTCGAACATAGGGTGTAGCGAGTAGGAATGCAGGTATCAAAGAAGCCATCAAGCGTACTGTAAAATATAGAGATAGCCGAATCGACATCAGTGCAAGCATAGAGATCCGACCAATCATGGGAAGCCAACAGATCATTGAGCATAATGAAATTCGCTTTGTAGAAGCATCTAGATCGGCGACGAGACTGTACTTGAATCCTACGGGGTAGGCTGATATCAAGTGATATCTCTAGCGTAGGGTGAAGAGGGTCTTCTGGAAGGGATAAAGGTGGTATTCGCGTAAGGGCAGTACCCACCGAGCCATCCACAAATACTAAATCCAGCATTTTATTTCCACTATTTGGAACATTGTTAATCTGTAAAAGAGATGAGTCTAACAAGCAATTGAGAAACTCATGTTGAGCAGTGGGAGTTAAAAAGTTTGAATCACTTATATTAACCCAACTAACTGTTGGCAAGTTAAAGTCACCAACAACAACAAGTCGATCGTTATCTCTCAACTGCGAATACAAATCACAGATGGCCGAGCTATGACTAGCATAAACATCCATATCCGAACGAGGTGGTATATACGAACAGCAAACAATTACGCTATAGCTACCGAATGAAAGCCTAACTGCTATGAATTCGATATGAGAGATATTGTCCAGCGAAATCAACTCAGACGATAGGTTAGATTCAACAGCAATAAGGACACCTCCCGCTCTAGAGATGCGATCACGCCGATAAACAGCATATTTATTTGAAAAAACCGCAGAATTGTAATTATCAGGCTTTAGCCAGGTCTCCGTAAAAGCTACAACTTGTGCAGAAAAGTTGAAAGAATTAAGGAAGAATGGAACAAATTTTGATCGTAAACCACGAAAATTTTGGTAATTAATGAGAAGACGGGACAGATCAGCAATTACCTTTGTGTTGTTATAACTGTGTTCGTCATACCGTTTTTGGCTGTAATAAAACAGGTTCGGCCCTCGCCTTTCTCGTGAACAAGTGAACCACAGTATGCTTGGGCCAAAAAGAGGAATCAAGTACCTTATCGAAATATTCATCTGAAAGGGATATTTTAAATGAGGAGATGTCTCTCTCATATTTAAAGTTAAATTTATACATATTGATGTTACTAGTGGGTGCAACACCAAGTTTAGAGCAAACGTAATGAGCAATGTCATTTTCGGTAAGCGAGGCGTGTAATCGGGACACAAATACAGCCCTACGAGGTGGCACGGCAGTCACCTGCAAAGGAGCAGCGGATAGCGCACCAGAGAGCTGGGAAGGTGCGGCCGTTATAGCGTTGGTTATCGAGCCCGTACTATTTTTTTCAGGTACACTTGTATCGCTAGCAACAACCCCAGTATCGGTAACTGTTATTGTTGGAGCTAAAGATACCGGTGGAGGTGTAGGATGAATTGGGGAGTCCAGCGAAATCAACATTGGTGACGTAGAACAAACAGCCGCAAAGGTACCACTATTAGTTCGTGCATCGTTTAATTTGCCAGAAATCGTCTCACTGGAAGTCTCGACACAACCTTGTGGAGATTCTTGTGGAGATTCCTGAGCTGCATTGTTCAGAACGTCTTTGGTAAGCCTGTTCGTATCAGTCAAAGCGGTTGAAGGGACATTCGTAGGAGGACAGCTTTGCCCCTGACTCGAAGATAAGTTGGAGTCATTATTGGGCATACATTTCTTACGTTTTGGGGATTCAGATATCACTTTCAATTTTTTAAAGTGAGCCTCCATCGTTTTGAATCTTTCGTTAAGGTCACGAAACCCAATAAAAATGTTGTTGAACTCTTTCTGAGTTTGCCTCATAAAAGCTCGCATGTCATTTTCTACGGAACGACAATCATGACATGTCCAGTTCAGTCCAATTTTGCTGGATATTAGGTCAACTACCCGACCACCTATGTGAGAGAAACCGGCACAGATAACATGAGCCATATTATCACAGAGCCAACAACAAACATAAGTATCACCACGGGAAATTTTCTTTTGATTGGTGCACTTCTTGATACAGCAATCCAACATAATTGCAAAGTTAAACAAACCCAAAAGAAAAATAGGCAAGAGAAACTATAAGCATAGGATAAATTGAACAGCTGTTCAAAAATTATGGGCGAGAGTTATTTTGGAGCACTGGATGCAAATCGCAAGGCAGCGTATAGCTAGCAGCGAACACAACACAAAGCAAAAAGGGCACACAATGACTTGCTAATAGCAGCTACCAACAAAAAGGTATGCAGTTATCACAAATTTTTGTGAAAATCTATGATATATGAACACACAGACTGAATGTTTAAATTGCACAAAAAGCCCCTATGTATATTGCACTGTGTAAAGATTTAATACCAAATTAAACTTATAAACTGTTTTCTATTATATGAATAAATATTTATAAAAGATAAAACTTGTTTACAAAGTAAAAAGAATAACAATTCGAAGAGCGATCAAAAAAAACACGTCCGCGCACGGCAAGGTTACCAGACTATTTTCAATATGTGCAAGGTTTCAAATCTATGGCCATTTGGGGTGGTCATAAGTTCAATTGACCTTATGTCCGTTAACCTTATGCCACCCCACCATCACAATATTGCATTGTCATCGAGCCTTGATACGTTTCCAAATTCTCAATCAAACTTATGGCCATTCAAAGTGGTAATAGGGCCAATTGACCAAATGGCCGTTGACCTTATGTCACCACACCATCACATTAATGCATTGTCATCTAGCCTTGATATGTGTGCAAAGTTTCAATCAAACTTATGGACATTCAAAGTGGTAATAAGGTCAACTGACCTTATGGCCGTTGACCTTATGTCACCACACCATCACATTAATGCATTGTCATCGAGCCGTGATACGTGTGCAATATTTCAACCAACCTTGTGGCCATTCAAAGTGGTAATATGGCCAATTGACCAAATGGCCGTTGACCTTCTGTCACCACACCATCACATTAATGCATTGTAATCTAGCCTTGATATGTGCGCAAAGTTTCAATCAAACTTATTGCCATTCAAAGTGGTAATAAGGTCATCTGACCTTATGGCCGTTGACCTTATGTCACCACAACATCACATTAATGCATTGTCATCGACCCATTATACGTGTGCAAAGTTTCAATCAAACTTATTGCCATTTAAAGTAGTTATAAGGCCAATTGACCTTATGGCCGTTGACCTTATGTCACCGCACCATCACATTGATGCATTGTCATCGAGCCTTGATACGTGTGCAATATTTCAATCAAACCTATGGCCATTCAAAGTGGTAATAAGGCCGACTGACCTTATGGCCGTTGACCTTATGTCACCACAACATCACGTTCATGCATTGTCATCTAGCCTTGATATGTGTGCAAAGTTTCAATCAAACTTATGGATATTCAAAGTGGTAATAAGGTCAACTGACCTTATGGCCGTTGACCTTGTGTCACCACACCATCACATTAATGCATTGTCATCGACCCATGATACGTGCGCAAAGATTCAATCAAACTTATTGCCATTCAAAGTGGTAATAAGGCCAATTGACCTTATGGCCGTTGACCTTATGTCACCCCACCATCAAAATATTGCATTTTCATCGAGCCTTGACACGTTTGCAAAGTTTCAATCAAACTTATGGCCACTCAAAGTGGTAATAAGGCCATTGACCTTATGACCGTTGACCTTATGTCACCACACCATTTCATTGATGCATTGTCATCGACCCTTGATACGTGTGCAAGGTTTCAATCAAACTTATGGCCATTCAAAGTGGTAATAAGGCCAATTGACCTTATGGCCGTTGACCTTATGTCACCACACCATCACATTAATGCATTGTCATCGGTCCTTGATACGTGTGCAAAGTTTCAAATTAATCAGACTTCTAAAAACCGTTGAAACTTAAGGTCAACGATTCCCTTACATACAGGCCAAGCTAATAAAGCGTGTTAATAAAGTTATGCGTTTTTCGCGTTATGTGCAAGGTTTCAAATTTAAGGCCATTTGGGATGGTCATAAGTTCTATTGACCTTATGTCCGTTAACCTTATGTCACCCCACCATCAAAATATTGCATTGTCATCGAGCCTTGATACGTTTGTAAAGTTTCAATCAAACTTATGGCCACTCAAAGTGGTAAAAATGCCAATTGACCTTATGGCCGTTATCCTTATGTCACCACACCATCACATTAATACATTGTCATCGACCCTTGATACGTGTGCACAGTTTCAATCAAACTTATGGCCATTCAAAGTGGTAATAAGGCCAATTGACCTTATGGCCGTTGACCCTATGTCACCACACCATCACATTAATGCATTGTCATCGGTCCTTGATACGTGTGCAAAGTTCCAATCAAACTTATGGCCATTCAAAGTGGTAAAAAGGCCAATTGACCTTATGGCCGTTGACCTTATGTCATCACCATCACATTAATGCATTGTGATCGATCCTTGATACGTGTGCAAAGTTTCAATCAAACTTGTGGCCATTCAAAGTGGTAATAAGGCAATCTTCATACATGTGCAAATTTTCAATCAAACTTATTGCCATTCAAAGTGGTAATAAGGCCAACTGACCTTATGGCCGTTGATCTTACGTCACCACACCATTATACTAATTCACTTTCATCGACCCTTGATACGTGTGCAAAGTTTCAATCAAACTTATGGCCATTCAAAGTGGTAAAAAGGCCAATTGACCTTATGGCCGGTGACCTTATGTCATCACCATCACATTGATGCATTGTCATCGACCCTTGATACCTGTGCAAAGTTTCAATCAAACTTATGGCCATTCAAAGTGGTAATAAGGCCAATTGACCTTATGGCCGTTGATCTTATGTCACCCCACAATCACATTAATGTATTGTCATCGAGCCTTGATACGTGTGCAAAGTTTCAATCAAACTTGTGGCCATTCAAAGTGGTAATAAGGCCAATTGACTTTATGGCCGTTGACCTTACGTCACCACACCATCACATTAATGCATTGTCATCGAGCCTTGATACGTGTGCAAAGTTTCAATCAAACTTGTGGCCATTCAAAGTGGTAATAAGGCAATCTTCATACATGTGCAAATTTTCAATCAAACTTATTGCCATTCAAAGTGGTAATAAGGCCAACTGACCTTATGGCCGTTGATCTTACGTCACCACACCATTATATTAATTCACTTTCATCGACCCTTGATACGTGCGCAAAGTTTCAATCAAACTTATTGCCATTCAAAGTGGTAATATGGCCAATTAACCTTATGGCCGTTGACCTTATGTCACCGCACCATCACATTAATGCATTTTCATCGTTCCTTGATACGTGTGCAAAGTTTCAATCAAACTTATTGCCATTCAAAGTGGTAATAAGACCAATTGCCTTATGGCCGTTGACCTTATGTCACCGTACCATCACATTAATGCATTGTTATCGAGCCGTGATACGTGTGCAATATTTAAATCAAACGTATGGCCATTCAAAGTGGTAATAAGGCCGATTGACCTTATGGCCGTTGACCTTATGTCACCACAACATCACATTCATGCATTGTCATCTAGCCTTGATATGTGTGCAAATTTTCAATCAAACTTATGGCCATTCAAAGTGGTAATAAGGTCAACTGCCCTTATGGCCGTTGACCTTATGTCACCACACCGTCACACTAATGCATTGTCATCGACCCATGATACGTGTGCAAAGTTTCAATCAAACTTATTGCCATTCAAAGGGGTAATAAGGCCAATTGACCTTATCGCCGTTGATCTTATGTCACCACAACATCACATTAATGCATTTTCATCTAGCCTTGATATGTGCGCAAAGTTTCAATGAAACTTATGGCCATTCAAAGTGGTAATAAAGCCAATTGACCTCATAAACGTTGACCTTATGTCACCGCACCATCACATTAATGCATTGTCATCGAGCCGTGATACGTGTGCGATATTTCAATCAAACTTATGGCCATTCAAAGTGGTAATAAGGCCGATTGACCTTATGACCGTTGAGCTTATATCACCACACCATCACATTAATGCATTGTCATTGGTCCTTGATACGTGTGCAAAGTTTCAAATTAATCAGACTTCTAAAAACCGGTGAAAATTAAGCTCAAAGATTCCGTTACATATAGGCCAAGCTAATAAAAGCGTGTTAATAAAGTTATGCGTTTTTCGCGTTATGTGCAAGGTTTCAAATCTAAGGCCATTTGGGGTGGTCATAAGTTCAATTGACATTATATCCTGTAGACTTATGTCACCCCACCATCACATTATTGCATTGTCATCGAGCCTTGATACGAGTGCAAAATTTCAATCAAACTTATATCCATTCAAAGTGTTTATAAGGCAAATTGACCTTATGGCCGTTGACCTTATGTCACCACACCATTATATTAATGCACTTTCATCGACCCTTGATACGTGTGCAAAGTTTCAATCAAACTTATGGCCATTCAAAGTGGTAAAAAGGTCAATTGCCCTTATGGCCGGTGACCTTATGTCATCACCATCACATTGATGCATTGTCATCGACCCTTGATACCTGTGCAAAGTTTCAATCAAACTTATGGCCATTCAAAGTGGTAATAAGGCCAATTGACCTTATGTCACCCCACCATCACATTAATGTATTGTCATCGGTCCTTGATACGTGTGCAAAGTTTCAAATTAATCAGACTTCTAGAAACCGGTGAAAATTAAGCTCAAAAATTCCGTTACATATAGGCCAAGCTAATAAAAGCGTGTTAATAAATTAATGCGTTTTTCGCATTATGTGCAAGGTTTTCAAATCTATGGCCCTTTGGGGTATTCACAAGCTCAATTGACCTTATATCCGTCAACCTTATGTGACCCCACCATCACATTATTGCATTGTCATCGAGCCTTGATACATGTGCAAAGTTTCAATCAAACTTATTGCTATTCAAAGTGGTAATAAGGCCAATTGACCTTATGGCCGTTGACCTTACGTCACCACACCATCACATTAATGCATTGTCATCGAGCGTTGATACGTGTGCAAAGTTTCAATCAAACTTGTGGCCATTCAAAGTGGTAATAAGGCCAATTGACCTTATGGCCGTTGACCTTATGTCACCACACCATCACATTAATGCTTTATCATCGAGCCTTGATACGTGCGCAAAGTTTCAATCAAACTTATTGCCATTCAAAGTGGTAATAAGGCCAATTAACCTTATGGCCGTTGACCTTATGTCACCGCACCATCACATTAATGCATTTTCATCGTTCCTTGAGACGTGTGCAAAGTTTCAAATTAATCAGACTTCTAGAAACCGGTGAAAATTAAGCTCAAAAATTCCATTACATAGATACAGGCAAGCTAATAAAAGCGTGTTAAAAAGGGCTCCAGTATGCTCTTTCGTAAATGTGCCATGCATCCATTTCTATCACTAGTAAAGGAATGCGTTTTTCGCATTATGTGCAAGGTTTCAAATCTATGGCCATTTGGGGTGGTCATAAGTTCAATTGAGCTTATGTCCGTTAACCTTATGTCACCCCACCATCACATTATTGCATTGCCATCGAGCTTTGATACGTGTGCAAAGTTTCAATCAAACTTATTGCTATTCAAAGTGGTAATAAGGCCAATTGACCTTATGGCCGTTGACCTTATGTCACCACAACATCACATTAATGCATTGTCATCTAGCCTTGATACGTGTGCAATATTTCAATCAAACCTATGGCCATTCAAAGTGGTAATAAGGCCGACTGACCTTATGGCCGTTGACCTTATGTCACCACAACATCACGTTCATGCATTGTCATCTAGCCTTGATATGTGTGCAAAGTTTCAATCAAACTTATGGATATTCAAAGTGGTAATAAGGTCAACTGACCTTATGGCCGTTGACCTTGTGTCACCACACCATCACATTAATGCATTGTCATCGACCCATGATACGTGCGCAAAGATTCAATCAAACTTATTGCCATTCAAAGTGGTAATAAGGCCAATTGACCTTATGGCCGTTGACCTTATGTCACCCCACCATCAAAATATTGCATTTTCATCGAGCCTTGACACGTTTGCAAAGTTTCAATCAAACTTATGGCCACTCAAAGTGGTAATAAGGCCATTGACCTTATGACCGTTGACCTTATGTCACCACACCATTTCATTGATGCATTGTCATCGACCCTTGATACGTGTGCAAGGTTTCAATCAAACTTATGGCCATTCAAAGTGGTAATAAGGCCAATTGACCTTATGGCCGTTGACCTTATGTCACCACACCATCACATTAATGCATTGTCATCGGTCCTTGATACGTGTGCAAAGTTTCAAATTAATCAGACTTCTAAAAACCGTTGAAACTTAAGGTCAACGATTCCCTTACATACAGGCCAAGCTAATAAAGCGTGTTAATAAAGTTATGCGTTTTTCGCGTTATGTGCAAGGTTTCAAATTTAAGGCCATTTGGGATGGTCATAAGTTCTATTGACCTTATGTCCGTTAACCTTATGTCACCCCACCATCAAAATATTGCATTGTCATCGAGCCTTGATACGTTTGTAAAGTTTCAATCAAACTTATGGCCACTCAAAGTGGTAAAAATGCCAATTGACCTTATGGCCGTTATCCTTATGTCACCACACCATCACATTAATACATTGTCATCGACCCTTGATACGTGTGCACAGTTTCAATCAAACTTATGGCCATTCAAAGTGGTAATAAGGCCAATTGACCTTATGGCCGTTGACCCTATGTCACCACACCATCACATTAATGCATTGTCATCGGTCCTTGATACGTGTGCAAAGTTCCAATCAAACTTATGGCCATTCAAAGTGGTAAAAAGGCCAATTGACCTTATGGCCGTTGACCTTATGTCATCACCATCACATTAATGCATTGTGATCGATCCTTGATACGTGTGCAAAGTTTCAATCAAACTTGTGGCCATTCAAAGTGGTAATAAGGCAATCTTCATACATGTGCAAATTTTCAATCAAACTTATTGCCATTCAAAGTGGTAATAAGGCCAACTGACCTTATGGCCGTTGATCTTACGTCACCACACCATTATACTAATTCACTTTCATCGACCCTTGATACGTGTGCAAAGTTTCAATCAAACTTATGGCCATTCAAAGTGGTAAAAAGGCCAATTGACCTTATGGCCGGTGACCTTATGTCATCACCATCACATTGATGCATTGTCATCGACCCTTGATACCTGTGCAAAGTTTCAATCAAACTTATGGCCATTCAAAGTGGTAATAAGGCCAATTGACCTTATGGCCGTTGATCTTATGTCACCCCACAATCACATTAATGTATTGTCATCGAGCCTTGATACGTGTGCAAAGTTTCAATCAAACTTGTGGCCATTCAAAGTGGTAATAAGGCCAATTGACTTTATGGCCGTTGACCTTACGTCACCACACCATCACATTAATGCATTGTCATCGAGCCTTGATACGTGTGCAAAGTTTCAATCAAACTTGTGGCCATTCAAAGTGGTAATAAGGCAATCTTCATACATGTGCAAATTTTCAATCAAACTTATTGCCATTCAAAGTGGTAATAAGGCCAACTGACCTTATGGCCGTTGATCTTACGTCACCACACCATTATATTAATTCACTTTCATCGACCCTTGATACGTGCGCAAAGTTTCAATCAAACTTATTGCCATTCAAAGTGGTAATATGGCCAATTAACCTTATGGCCGTTGACCTTATGTCACCGCACCATCACATTAATGCATTTTCATCGTTCCTTGATACGTGTGCAAAGTTTCAATCAAACTTATTGCCATTCAAAGTGGTAATAAGACCAATTGCCTTATGGCCGTTGACCTTATGTCACCGTACCATCACATTAATGCATTGTTATCGAGCCGTGATACGTGTGCAATATTTAAATCAAACGTATGGCCATTCAAAGTGGTAATAAGGCCGATTGACCTTATGGCCGTTGACCTTATGTCACCACAACATCACATTCATGCATTGTCATCTAGCCTTGATATGTGTGCAAATTTTCAATCAAACTTATGGCCATTCAAAGTGGTAATAAGGTCAACTGCCCTTATGGCCGTTGACCTTATGTCACCACACCGTCACACTAATGCATTGTCATCGACCCATGATACGTGTGCAAAGTTTCAATCAAACTTATTGCCATTCAAAGGGGTAATAAGGCCAATTGACCTTATCGCCGTTGATCTTATGTCACCACAACATCACATTAATGCATTTTCATCTAGCCTTGATATGTGCGCAAAGTTTCAATGAAACTTATGGCCATTCAAAGTGGTAATAAAGCCAATTGACCTCATAAACGTTGACCTTATGTCACCGCACCATCACATTAATGCATTGTCATCGAGCCGTGATACGTGTGCGATATTTCAATCAAACTTATGGCCATTCAAAGTGGTAATAAGGCCGATTGACCTTATGACCGTTGAGCTTATATCACCACACCATCACATTAATGCATTGTCATTGGTCCTTGATACGTGTGCAAAGTTTCAAATTAATCAGACTTCTAAAAACCGGTGAAAATTAAGCTCAAAGATTCCGTTACATATAGGCCAAGCTAATAAAAGCGTGTTAATAAAGTTATGCGTTTTTCGCGTTATGTGCAAGGTTTCAAATCTAAGGCCATTTGGGGTGGTCATAAGTTCAATTGACATTATATCCTGTAGACTTATGTCACCCCACCATCACATTATTGCATTGTCATCGAGCCTTGATACGAGTGCAAAATTTCAATCAAACTTATATCCATTCAAAGTGTTTATAAGGCAAATTGACCTTATGGCCGTTGACCTTATGTCACCACACCATTATATTAATGCACTTTCATCGACCCTTGATACGTGTGCAAAGTTTCAATCAAACTTATGGCCATTCAAAGTGGTAAAAAGGTCAATTGCCCTTATGGCCGGTGACCTTATGTCATCACCATCACATTGATGCATTGTCATCGACCCTTGATACCTGTGCAAAGTTTCAATCAAACTTATGGCCATTCAAAGTGGTAATAAGGCCAATTGACCTTATGTCACCCCACCATCACATTAATGTATTGTCATCGGTCCTTGATACGTGTGCAAAGTTTCAAATTAATCAGACTTCTAGAAACCGGTGAAAATTAAGCTCAAAAATTCCGTTACATATAGGCCAAGCTAATAAAAGCGTGTTAATAAATTAATGCGTTTTTCGCATTATGTGCAAGGTTTTCAAATCTATGGCCCTTTGGGGTATTCACAAGCTCAATTGACCTTATATCCGTCAACCTTATGTGACCCCACCATCACATTATTGCATTGTCATCGAGCCTTGATACATGTGCAAAGTTTCAATCAAACTTATTGCTATTCAAAGTGGTAATAAGGCCAATTGACCTTATGGCCGTTGACCTTACGTCACCACACCATCACATTAATGCATTGTCATCGAGCGTTGATACGTGTGCAAAGTTTCAATCAAACTTGTGGCCATTCAAAGTGGTAATAAGGCCAATTGACCTTATGGCCGTTGACCTTATGTCACCACACCATCACATTAATGCTTTATCATCGAGCCTTGATACGTGCGCAAAGTTTCAATCAAACTTATTGCCATTCAAAGTGGTAATAAGGCCAATTAACCTTATGGCCGTTGACCTTATGTCACCGCACCATCACATTAATGCATTTTCATCGTTCCTTGAGACGTGTGCAAAGTTTCAAATTAATCAGACTTCTAGAAACCGGTGAAAATTAAGCTCAAAAATTCCATTACATAGATACAGGCAAGCTAATAAAAGCGTGTTAAAAAGGGCTCCAGTATGCTCTTTCGTAAATGTGCCATGCATCCATTTCTATCACTAGTAAAGGAATGCGTTTTTCGCATTATGTGCAAGGTTTCAAATCTATGGCCATTTGGGGTGGTCATAAGTTCAATTGAGCTTATGTCCGTTAACCTTATGTCACCCCACCATCACATTATTGCATTGCCATCGAGCTTTGATACGTGTGCAAAGTTTCAATCAAACTTATTGCTATTCAAAGTGGTAATAAGGCCAATTGACCTTATGGCCGTTGACCTTATGTCACCACAACATCACATTAATGCATTGTCATCTAGCCTTGATATGTGTGCAAAGTTTCAATCAAACTTATGGCCATTCAAAGTGGTAATAAAGCCAATTGACCTTATGATCGTTGACCTTGTGTCACCGCGACATCACATTCATGCATTGTAATCTAACCTTGATATGTGTGCAAAGTTTCAATCAAACTTATGGACATTCAAAGTGATTATAAGATCAACTTACCTTATGGCCGTTGACCTTATGTCACCACACCATCACATTAATGCATTGTCATCGGCCCATGATACGTGTGCAAAGTTTCAATCAAACTTATTGCCATTCAAAGTGGTAATAAGGCCAATTGCCTTATGGCCGTTGACCTTATGTCACCGCACCATCACATTAATGCATTGTCATCGAGCCGTGATACGTGTGCAGTATTTCAATCAAACTTATGGCCATTCAAAGTGGTAATAAGGCCGATTGACCTTATGGCCGTTGACCTTATATCACCACAACATCACATTCATGCATTGTCATCTAGCCTTGATGTGTGTGCAAAGTTTCAATCAAACTTATGGCCATTCAAAGTGGTAATAAGGTCAACTGACCTTATGGCCGTTGACCTTATGTCACCACACCGTCACACTAATGCATTGTCATCGACCCATGATACGTGTGCAAAGTTTCAATCAAACTTATTGCCATTCAAAGTGGTAATAAGGCCAATTGACCTTATGGCCCTTGACCTTATGTCACCACAACATCACATTAATGCATTTTCATCTAGCCTTGATATGTGCGCAAGGTTTCAATCAAACTCATGGCCATTCAAAGTGTTTATTACCACTTATGGCCGTTGACCTTATGTCACCACAACATCACATTAATGCATTGTCATCTAGCCTTGATATGTGTGCAAAGTTTCAATCAAACTTATGGCCATTCAAAGTGGTAATAAAGCCAATTGACCTTATGATCGTTGACCTTGTGTCACCGCGACATCACATTCATGCATTGTAATCTAACCTTGATATGTGTGCAAAGTTTCAATCAAACTTATGGACATTCAAAGTGATTATAAGGTCAACTTACCTTATGGCCGTTGACCTTATGTCACCACACCATCACATTAATGCACTGTCATCGGCCCATGATACGTGTGCAAAGTTTCAATCAAACTTATTGCCATTCAAAGTGGTAATAAGGCCAATTGACCTTATGAACGTTGACCTTATGTAACCGCACCATCACATTAATGCATTGTCATCGAGCCGTGATACGTATGCAACATTTCTGTCAAACTTATGGCCATTCAAAGTGGTAATAAGGCCGATTGACCTTATGGCCGTTGAGCTTATGTCACCGCACCATCACATTAATGCATTGTCATCGGCCCTTGATACGTATGCTAAGTTTAAAATTAATCAGACTTCTAGAAACCGGTGAAAATTAAGCTCAAAAATTCCGTTACATAGATACAGGCCAAGCTAATAAAAGCGTGTTAAAAAAGGGCTCCAGTATGCTCTTTCGTAGATGTGCCATGCATCCACTTCTATAATTAATAAAGGAATGCGTTTTTCGCATTATGTGCAAGGTTTCAAATCTATGCCCATTTGGGGTGGTTATAAGTTCAATTGACCTTATGTCCGTTAACCTTATATCACACAACCATCACAATATTGCATTGCCATCGAGCCTTGATACGGTTGCAAAGTTTCAATCAAACTTATGGCCATTCAAAGTGGTAATAAGGCCAATCGACCTTTTGGCCGTTGACCTTATGTCACCACACCATTACATTAATGCATTGTCATCGACCCTTGATACGTGTGCAAAGTCTCACTCAAACTTATGGCCATTCAAAGTGGCGAAAAGGCCAATTGACCTTATGGCCGTTGACCTTATGTCACCACACCATCACATTAATGCATTGTCATCGACCCTTGATACGTGTGCAAAGTTTCAATCAAACTTATGGCCATTAAAAGTGGTAATAAGGCCAATTGACCTTACGGCCGTTGACCTTATGTCACCACACCATCACATTAATGCATTGTCATCGGTCCTTGATACGTGTGCAAAGTTTCAAATTAATCAGACTTCTAAAAACCGGTGAAAATTAAGGCCAACGATTCCCTTACATACAGGCCAAGCTAATATAGCATGTTAATAAAGTTATGCGTTTTTCGCGTTATGTGCAAGGTTTCAAATCTAAGGCCATTTGGGGTGGTCAGAAGTTCAATTGACCTTATGTCCTGTAGACTTATGTCACCCCACCATCACATTAATACATTGTCATCGACCCTTGATACGTGTGCAAAATTTCAATCAAACTTATGGCCATTCAAAGTGGTAATAGGGCCAATTGACCTTATGGCCGTTGACCCTATGTCACCACACCATCACATTAATGCATTGTCATCGGTCCTTGATACGTGTGCAAAGTTTCAATCAAACTTATGGCCATTCAAAGTGGCAAAAAGGCCAATTGGCCTTATGGCCGTTGACCTTATGTCACCACACCATCACATTAATACATTGTCATCGACCCTTGATACGTGTGCAAAATTTCAATCAAACTTATGGCCATTCAAAGTGGTAATAGGGCCAATTGACCTTATGGCCGTTGACCCTATGTCACCACACCATCACATTAATGCATTGTCATCGGTCCTTGATACGTGTGCAAAGTTTCAAATTAATCAGACTTCTAAAAACCGGTGAAAATTAGGGCCAACGATTCCCTTACATACAGGCCAAGCTAATATAGCATGTTAATAAAGTTATGCGTTTTTCGCGTTATGTGCAAGGTTTCAAATCTAAGGCCATTTGGGGTGGTCAGAAGTTCAATTGACCTTATGTCCTGTAGACTTGTGTCACCCCACCATCACATTATTGCATTGTCATCGAGCCTTGATACGTGTGCAACTTTTCTATCAAACTTATATCCATTCAAAGTGGTAATAAGGCAAATTGACCTTATGGCCGTTGACCTTATGTCACCACACCATTACACTAATGCATTACCATCGATCATAACGTGTGCAAAGTTTCAATCAAACTTATGGCCATTCAAAGTGGTAAAAAGGCCAATTGACCTTATGGCCGTTGACCTTATGTCACCACACCATCACATTAATGCACTTTAATCGACCCTTGATATGTGTGCATAGTTTCAATCAAACTTATGGCCATTCAAAGTGGTAATAAGGCCAATTGACCTTATGGCCGTTGACCTTATGTCACCACACCATCACATTAATGCATTGTCATCGGTCCTTTATACGTGTGCAAAGTTTCAAATTAATCAGGCTTCTAGAAACCGGTGAAAATTAAGCTCAAAGATTCCGTTACATACAGGCCAACCTAATAAAAGCGTGTTAATAAATGAATGCGTTTTTCGCATTATGTGCAAGGTTTTCAAATCTATGGCCATTTGGGGTGGTCACAAGCTCAACTGACCTTATGTCCGTTAACCTTATGTGACCCCACCATCACATTATTGCATTGTCATAGAGCCTTGATACATGTGCAAAGTTTCAATCAAACTTATTGCCATTCAAAGTGGTAATAAGGCCAATTGACCTTATGGCCGTTGACCTTACATCACCACACCATCACATTAATGCATTGTCATCGAGCCTTGATACGTGTGCAAAGTTTCAATCAAACTTGTGGCCATTCAAAGTGGTAATAAGGCCAATCGACCTTATGGCCTTTGACCTTATGTCACCACACCATCACATTAATGCTTTATCATCGAGCCTTGATACGTGTGCAAAGTTTCAATCAAACTTATTGCCATTCAAAGTGGTAATAAGGCCAATTAACCCTATGGCCGTTGACCTTATGTCACCGCACCATCACATTAACGCATTTTCATCGTTCCTTGATACGTGTGCAAAGTTTCAAATTAATCGGACTTCTAGAAACCGGTGGAAATTAAGGTCAAAAATTCCATTACATAGATACAGGCAAGCTAATAAAAGCGTGTTAAAAAGGGCTCCAGTATGCTCTTTCGTAAATGTGCCATGCACCCATTTCTATCATTAGTAAAGGAATGCGTTTTTCGCATTATGTGGAAGGTTTCAAATCTATGGCCATTTGGGGCGGTCATAAGTTCAATTGAGCTTATGTCCGTTAACCTTATGTCACCCCACCATCACATTATTGCATTGTCATCGATCCTTGATACGTGTGCAAAGTTTCAATCAAAGTTATTGCCATTCAAAGTGGTAATAAGGCCAATTGACCTTATGGCCGTTGACCTTATTTCACCACAACATCACATTAATGCATTGTCATCTAGCCTTGATATGTGTGCAAAGTTTCAATCAAACTTATGGCCATTCAAAGTGGTAATAAAGCCAATTGACCTTATGATCGTTGACCTTGTGTCACCGCGACATCACATTCATGCATTGTAATCTAACCTTGATATGTGTGCAAAGTTTCAATCAAACTTATGGACATTCAAAGTGATTATAAGGTCAACTTACCTTATGGCCGTTGACCTTATGTCACCACACCATCACATTAATGCATTGTCATCGGCCCATGATACGTGTGCAAATTTTCAATCAAACTTATTGCCATTCAAAGTGGTAATAAGGCCAATTGCCTTATGGCCGTTGACCTTATGTCACCGCACCATCACATTAATGCATTGTCATCGAGCCGTGATACGTGTGCAGTATTTCAATCAAACTTATGGCCATTCAAAGTGGTAATAAGGCCGATTGACCTTATGGCCGTTGACCTTATGTCATCACCATCACATTAATGCATTGTGATCGATCCTTGATACGTGTGCAAAGTTTCAATCAAACTTGTGGCCATTCAAAGTGGTAATAAGGCAATCTTCATACATGTGCAAATTTTCAATCAAACTTATTGCCATTCAAAGTGGTAATAAGGCCAACTGACCTTATGGCCGTTGATCTTACGTCACCACACCATTATATTAATTCACTTTCATCGACCCTTGATACGTGTGCAAAGTTTCAATCAAACTTATGGCCATTCAAAGTGGTAAAAAGGCCAATTGACCTTATGGCCGGTGACCTTATGTCATCACCATCACATTGATGCATTGTCATCGACCCTTGATACCTGTGCAAAGTTTCAATCAAACTTATGGCCATTCAAAGTGGTAATAAGGCCAATTGACCTTATGGCCGTTGACCTTATGTCACCCCACAATCACATTAATGCATTGTTATCGAGCCGTGATACGTGTGCAATATTTAAATCAAACGTATGGCCATTCAAAGTGGTAATAAGGCCGATTGACCTTATGGCCGTTGACCTTATGTCACCACAACATCACATTCATGCATTGTCATCTAGCCTTGATATGTGGGCAAATTTTCAATCAAACTTATGGCCATTCAAAGTGGTAATAAGGTCAACTGCCCTTATGGCCGTTGACCTTATGTCACCACACCGTCACACTAATGCATTGTCATCGACCCATGATACGTGTGCAAAGTTTCAATCAAACTTATTGCCATTCAAAGGGGTAATAAGGCCAATTGACCTTATCGCCGTTGATCTTATGTCACCACAACATCACATTAATGCATTTTCATCTAGCCTTGATATGTGCGCAAAGTTTCAATCAAACTTATGGCCATTCAAAGTGGTAATAAAGCCAATTGACCTCATAAACGTTGACCTTATGTCACCGCACCATCACATTAATGCATTGTCATCGAGCCGTGATACGTGTGCGATATTTCAATCAAACTTATGGCCATTCAAAGTGGTAATAAGGCCAATTAACCTTATGGCCGTTGACCTTATGTCACCGCACCATCACATTAATGCATTTTCATCGTTTCTTGAGACGTGTGCAAAGTTTCAAATTAATCAGACTTCTAGAAACCGGTGAAAATTAAGCTCAAAAATTCCATTACATAGATACAGGCAAGCTAATAAAAGCGTGTTAAAAAGGGCTCCAGTATGCTCTTTCGTAAATGTGCCATGCATCCATTTCTATCACTAGTAAAGGAATGCGTTTTTCGCATTATGTGCAAGGTTTCAAATCTATGGCTATTTGGGGTGGTCATAAGTTCAATTGAGCTTATGTCCGTTAACCTTATGTCACCCCACCATCACATTATTGCATTGCCATCGAGCCTTGATACGTGTGCAAAGTTTCAATCAAACTTATTGCTATTCAAAGTGGTAATAAGGCCAATTGACCTTATGGCCGTTGACCTTACGTCACCACACCATCACATTAATGCATTGTCATCGAGCCTTGATACGTGTGCAAAGTTTCAATCAAACTTGTGGCCATTCAAAGTGGTAATAAGGCCAATTGACCTTATGGCCGTTGACCTTATGTCACCACACCATCACATTAATGCATTGTCATCGAGCCTTGATATGTGTGCAAAGTTTCAATCAAACTTATGGCCATTCAAAGTGGTAATAAAGCCAATTGACCTTATGATCGTTGACCTTGTGTCACCGCGACATCACATTCATGCATTGTAATCTAACCTTGATATGTGTGCAAAGTTTCAATCAAACTTATGGACATTCAAAGTGATTATAAGGTCAACTTACCTTATGGCCGTTGACCTTATGTCACCACACCATCACATTAATGCATTGTCATCGGCCCATGATACGTGTGCAAAGTTTCAATCAAACTTATTGCCATTCAAAGTTGTAATAAGGCCAATTGCCTTATGGCCGTTGACCTTATGTCACCGCACCATCACATTAATGCATTGTCATCGAGCCGTGATATGTGTGCAGTATTTCAATCAAACTTATGGCCATTCAAAGTGGTAATAAGGCCGATTGACCTTATGGCCGTTGACCTTATATCACCACAACATCACATTCATGCATTCTCATCTAGCCTTGATGTGTGTGCAAAGTTTCAATCAAACTTATGGCCATTCAAAGTGGTAATAAGGTCAACTGACCTTATGGCCGTTGACCTTATGTCACCACACCGTCACATTAATGCATTGTCATCGACCCATGATACGTGTGCAAAGTTTCAATCAAACTTATTGCCATTCAAAGTGGTAATAAGGCCAATTGACCTTATGGCCGTTGACCTTATGTCACCACAACATCACATTAATGCATTTTCATCTAGCCTTGATATGTGCGCAAAGTTTCAATCAAACTCATGGCCATTCAAAGTGTTTATTACCACTTATGGCCGTTGACCTTATGTCACCACAACATCACATTAATGCATTGTCATCTAGCCTTGATATGTGTGCAAAGTTTCAATCAAACTTATGGCCATTCAAAGTGGTAATAAAGCCAATTGACCTTATGATCGTTGACCTTGTGCCACCGCGACATCACATTCATGCATTGTAATCTAACCTTGATATGTGTGCAAAGTTTCAATCAAACTTATGGACATTCAAAGTGATTATAAGGTCAACTTACCTTATGGCCGTTGACCTTATGTCACCACACCATCACATTAATGCATTGTCATCGGCCCATGATACGTGTGCAAAGTTTCAATCAAACTTATTGCCATTCAAAGTGGTAATAAGGCCAATTGACCTTATGAACGTTGACCTTATGTAACCGCACCATCACATTAATGCATTGTCATCGAGCCGTGATACGTATGCAACATTTCTGTCAAACTTATGGCCATTCAAAGTGGTAATAAGGCCGATTGACCTTATGGCCGTTGAGCTTATGTCACCGCACCATCACATTAATGCATTGTCATCGGCCCTTGATACGTATGCTAAGTTTAAAATTAATCAGACTTCTAGAAACCGGTGAAAATTAAGCTCAAAAATTCCGTTACATAGATACAGGCCAAGCTAATAAAAGCGTGTTAAAAAAGGGCTCCAGTATGCTCTTTCGTAGATGTGCCATGCATCCACTTCTATAATTAATAAAGGAATGCGTTTTTCGCATTATGTGCAAGGTTTCAAATCTATGCCCATTTGGGGTGGTTATAAGTTCAATTGACCTTATGTCCGTTAACCTTATGTCACACAACCATCACAATATTGCATTGCCATCGAGCCTTGATACGGTTGCAAAGTTTCAATCAAACTTATGGCCATTCAAAGTGGTAATAAGGCCAATCGACCTTTTGGCCGTTGACCTTATGTCACCACACCATTACATTAATGCATTGTCATCGACCCTTGATACGTGTGCAAAGTCTCACTCAAACTTATGGCCATTCAAAGTGGCGAAAAGGCCAATTGACCTTATGGCCGTTGACCTTATGTCACCACACCATCACATTAATACATTGTCATCGACCCTTCATACGTGTGCAAAGTTTCAATCAAACTTATGGCCATTAAAAGTGGTAATAAGGCCAATTGACCTTACGGCCGTTGACCTTATGTCACCACACCATCACATTAATGCATTGTCATCGGTCCTTGATACGTGTGCAAAGTTTCAAATTAATCAGACTTCTAAAAACCGGTGAAAATTAAGGCCAACGATTCCCTTACATACAGGCCAAGCTAATATAGCATGTTAATAAAGTTATGCGTTTTTCGCGTTATGTGCAAGGTTTCAAATCTAAGGCCATTTGGGGTGGTCAGAAGTTCAATTGACCTTATGTCCTGTAGACTTATGTCACCCCACCATCACATTAATACATTGTCATCGACCCTTGATACGTGTGCAAAATTTCAATCAAACTTATGGCCATTCAAAGTGGTAATAGGGCCAATTGACCTTATGGCCGTTGACCCTATGTCACCACACCATCACATTAATGCATTGTCATCGGTCCTTGATACGTGTGCAAAGTTTTAATCAAACTTATGGCCATTCAAAGTGGCAAAAAGGCCAATTGACCTTATGGCCGTTGACCTTATGTCACCACACCATCACATTAATACATTGTCATCGACCCTTGATACGTGTGCAAAATTTCAATCAAACTTATGGCCATTCAAAGTGGTAATAGGGCCAATTGACCTTATGGCCGTTGACCCTATGTCACCACACCATCACATTAATGCATTGTCATCGGTCCTTGATACGTGTGCAAAGTTTCAAATTAATCAGACTTCTAAAAACCGGTGAAAATTAAGGCCAACGATTCCCTTACATACAGGCCAAGCTAATATAGCATGTTAATAAAGTTACGCGTTTTTCGCGTTATGTGCAAGGTTTCAAATCTAAGGCCATTTGGGGTGGTCAGAAGTTCAATTGACCTTATGTCCTGTAGACTTATGTCACCCCACCATCACATTATTGCATTGTCATCGAGCCTTGATACGTGTGCAAAGTTTCTATCAAACTTATATCCATTCAAAGTGGTAATAAGGCAAATTGACCTTATGGCCGTTGACCTTATGTCACCACACCATTACACTAATGCATTACCATCGATCATAACGTGTGCAAAGTTTCAATCAAACTTATGGCCATTCAAAGTGGTAAAAAGGCCAATTGACCTTATGGCCGTTGACCTTATGTCACCACACCATCACATTAATGCATTTTAATCGACCCTTGATATGTGTGCATAGTTTCAATCAAACTTATGGCCATTCAAAGTGGTAATAAGGCCAATTGACCTTATGGCCGTTGACCTTATGTCACCACACCATCACATTAATGCATTGTCATCGGTCCTTTATACGTGTGCAAAGTTTCAAATTAATCAGGCTTCTAGAAACCGGTGAAAATTAAGCTCAAAGATTCCGTTACATACAGGCCAACCTAATAAAAGCGTGTTAATAAATGAATGCGTTTTTCGCATTATGTGCAAGGTTTTCAAATCTATGGCCATTTGGGGTGGTCACAAGCTCAACTGACCTTATGTCCGTTAACCTTATGTGACCCCACCATCACATTATTGCATTGTCATCGAGCCTTGATACCTGTGCAAAGTTTCAATCAAACTTATTGCCATTCAAAGTGGTAATAAGGCCAATTGACCTTATGGCCGTTGACCTTACGTCACCACACCATCACATTAATGCATTGTCATCGAGCCTTGATACGTGTGCAAAGTTTCAATCAAACTTGTGGCCATTCAAAGTGGTAATAAGGCCAATTGACCTTATGGCCGTTGACCTTATGTCACCACACCATCACATTAATGCTTTATCATCGAGCCTTGATACGTGTGCAAAGTTTCAATCAAACTTATTGCCATTCAAAGTGGTAATAAGGCCAATTAACCCTATGGCCGTTGACCTTATGTCACCGCACCATCACATTAACGCATTTTCATCGTTCCTTGATACGTGTGCAAACTTTCAAATTAATCGGACTTCTAGAAACCGGTGGAAATTAAGGTCAAAAATTCCATTACATAGATACAGGCAAGCTAATAAAAGCGTGTTAAAAAGGGCTCCAGTATGCTCTTTCGTAAATGTGCCATGCACCCATTTCTATCATTAGTAAAGGAATGCGTTTTTCGCATTATGTGGAAGGTTTCAAATCTATGGCCATTTGGGGCGGTCATAAGTTCAATTGAGCTTATGTCCGTTAACCTTATGTCACCCCACCATCACATTATTGCATTGTCATCGATCCTTGATACGTGTGCAAAGTTTCAATCAAAGTTATTGCCATTCAAAGTGGTAATAAGGCCAATTGACCTTATGGCCGTTGACCTTATTTCACCACAACATCACATTAATGCATTGTCATCTAGCCTTGATATGTGTGCAAAGTTTCAATCAAACTTATGGCCATTCAAAGTGGTAATAAAGCCAATTGACCTTATGATCGTTGACCTTGTGTCACCGCGACATCACATTCATGCATTGTAATCTAACCTTGATATGTGTGCAAAGTTTCAATCAAACTTACGGACATTCAAAGTGATTATAAGGTCAACTTACCTTATGGCCGTTGACCTTATGTCACCACACCATCACATTAATGCATTGTCATCGGCCCATGATACGTGTGCAAATTTTCAATCAAACTTATTGCCATTCAAAGTGGTAATAAGGCCAATTGCCTTATGGCCGTTGACCTTATGTCACCGCACCATCACATTAATGCATTGTCATCGAGCCGTGATACGTGTGCAGTATTTCAATCAAACTTATGGCCATTCAAAGTGGTAATAAGGCCGATTGACCTTATGGCCGTTGACCTTATGTCACCACAACATCACATTCATGCATTGTCATCTAGCCTTGATGTGTGTGCAAAGTTTCAATCAAACTTATGGCCATTCAAAGTGGTAATAAGGTCAACTGACCTTATGGCCGTTGACCTTATGTCACCACACCGTCACACTAATGCATTGTCATCGACCCATGATACGTGTGCAAAGTTTCAATCAAACTTATTGCCATTCAAAGTGGTAATAAGGCCAATTGACCTTATGGCCGTTGACCTTATGTCACCACAACATCACATTAATGCATTTTCATCTAGCCCTGATATGTGCGCAAAGTTTCAATCAAACTCATGGCCATTCAAAGTGTTTATTACCACTTATGGCCGTTGACCTTATGTCACCACAACATCACATTAATGCATTGTCATCTAGCCTTGATATGTGTGCAAAGTTTCAATCAAACTTATGGCCATTCAAAGTGGTAATAAAGCCAATTGACCTTATGCTCGTTGACCTTGTGTCACCGCGACATCACATTCATGCATTGTAATCTAACCTTGATATGTGTGCAAAGTTTCAATCAAACTTATGGACATTCAAAGTGATTATAAGGTCAACTTACCTTATGGCCGTTGACCTTATGTCACCACACCATCACATTAATGCATTGTCATCGGCCCATGATACGTGTGCAAAGTTTCAATCAAACTTATTGCCATTCAAAGTGGTAATAAGGCCAATTGACCTTATGAACGTTGACCTTATGTAACCGCACCATCACATTAATGCATTGTCATCGAGCCGTGATACGTATGCAACATTTCTGTCAAACTTATGGCCATTCAAAGTGGTAATAAGGCCGATTGACCTTATGGCCGTTGAGCTTATGTCACCACACCATCACATTAATGCATTGTCATCGGCCCTTGATACGTATGCTAAGTTTAAAATTAATCAGACTTCTAGAAACCGGTGAAAATTAAGCTCAAAAATTCCGTTACATAGATACAGGCCAAGCTAATAAAAGCGTGTTAAAAAAGGGCTCCAGTATGCTCTTTCGTAGATGTGCCATGCATCCACTTCTATCATTAATAAAGGAATGCGTTTTTCGCATTATGTGCAAGGTTTAAAATCTATGGCCATTTGGGGTGGTTATAAGTTCAATTGACCTTATGTCCGTTAACCTTATGTCACACAACCATCACAATATTGCATTGTCATCGAGCCTTGATACGGTTGCAAAGTTTCAATCAAACTTATGGCCATTCAAAGTGGTAATATGGCCAATCGACCTTTTGGCCGTTGACCTTATGTCACCACACCATTACATTAATGCATTGTCATCGACCCTTGATACGTGTGCAAAGTCTCACTCAAACTTATGGCCATTCAAAGTGGCAAAAAGGCCAATTGACCTTATGGCCGTTGACCTTATGTCACCACACCATCACATTAATACATTGTCATCGACCCTTGATACGTGTGCAAAGTTTCAATCAAACTTATGGCCATTAAAAGTGGTAATAAGGCCAATTGACCTTACGGCCGTTGACCTTATGTCACCACACCATCACATTAATGCATTGTCATCGGTCCTTGATACGTGTGCAAAGTTTCAAATTAATCAGACTTCTAAAAACCGGTGAAAATTAAGGTCAACGATTCCCTTACGTACAGGCCAAGCTAATATAGCATGTTAATAAAGTTATGCGTTTTTCGCGTTATGTGCAAGGTTTCAAATCTAAGGCCATTTGGGGTGGTCAGAAGTTCAATTGACCTTATGTCTTGTAGACTTATGTCACCCCACCATCAACATTATTGCATTGTCATCGAGCCTTGATACGTGTGCAAAGTTTCAATCAAACTTATATCCATTCAAAGTGGTAATAAGGCAAATTGACCTTATGGTCGTTGACCTTATGTCACCACACCATTACACTAATGCATTACCATCGATCATGACGTGTGCAAAGTTTCAATCAAACTTATGGCCATTCAAAGTGGTAAAAAGGCCAATTGACCTTATGGCCGTTGACCTTATGTCATCACCATCACATTAATGCATTGTCATCGACCCTTGATACGTGTGCATAGTTTCAATCAAACTTATGGCCATTCAAAGTGGTAATAAGGCCAATTGACCTTATGGTCGTTGACCTTATGTCACCACACCATCACATTAATGCATTGTCATCGGTCCTTGATACGTGTGCAAAGTTTCAAATTAATCAGATTTCTAGAAACCGGTGAAAATTAAGCTCAAAGATTCCGTTACATACAGGCCAACCTAATAAAAGCGTGTTAATAAATGAATGCGTTTTTCGCATTATGTGCAAGGTTTTCAAATCTATGGCCATTTGGGGTGGTCACAAGCTCAACTGACCTTATGTCCGTTAACCTTATGTGACCCCACCATCACATTATTGCATTGTCATCGAGCCTTGATACATGTGCAAAGCTTCAATCAAACTTATTGCCATTCAAAGTGGTAATAAGGCCAATTGACCTTATGGCCGTTGACCTTACGTCACCACACCATCACATTAATGCATTGTCATCGAGCCTTGATACGTGTGCAAAGTTTCAATCAAACTTGTGGCCATTCAAAGTGGTAATAAGGCCAATTGACCTTATGGCCGTTGACCTTATGTCACCACACCATCACATTAATGCTTTATCATCGAGCCTTGATACGTGTGCAAAGTTTCAATTAAACTTATTGCCATTCAAAGTGGTAATAAGGCCAATTAACCCTATGGCCGTTGACCTTATGTCACCGCACCATCACATTAACGCATTTTCATCGTTCCTTGATACGTGTGCAAAGTTTCAAATTAATCGGACTTCTAGAAACCGGTGAAAATTAAGCTCAAAAATTCCATTACATAGATACAGGCAAGCTAATAAAAGCGTGTTAAAAAGGGCTCCAGTGTGCTCTTTCGTAAATGTGCCACGCACCCATTTCTATCATTAGTAAAGGAATGCGTTTTTCGCATTATGTGGAAGGTTTCAAATCTATGGCCATTTGGGGTGGTCATAAGTTCAATTTCCTTATGGCCGTTGACCTTATGTCACCGCACCATCACATTAATGCATTTTCATCGAGCCGTGATAAGTGTGCAATATTTCAATCAAACTTATGGCCATTCAAAGTGGTAATAAGCCCGATTGACCTTATGGCCGTTGACCTTATATCACCACAACATCACATTCATGCATTGTCATCGACCCTTGATACGTGTGCAAAGTTTCAATCAAACTTATGGCCATTCAAAGTGGCAAAAAGGCCAATTGACCTTATGGCCGTTGACCTTATGTCACCACACCATCACATTAATACATTGTCATCTACCCTTGATACGTGTGCAAAATTTCAATCAAACTTATGGCCGTTCAAAGTGGTAATAAGGCCAGTTGACCTTATGTCACCACACCATCACATTAATGCATTGTCATCGGTCCTTGATACGTGTGCAAAGTTTCAAATTAATCAGACTTCTAAAAACCGGTGAAAATTAAGGCCAACGATTCCCTTACATACAGGCCAAGCTAATATAGCATGTTAATAAAGTTATGCGTTTTTCGCGTTATGTGCAAGGTTTCAAATCTAAGGCCATTTGGGGTGGTCAGAAGTTCAATTGACCTTATGTCCTGTAGACTTATGTCACCCCACCATCACATTATTGCATTGTCATCGAGCCTTGATACGTGTGCAAAGTTTCTATCAAACTTATATCCATTCAAAGTGGTAATAAGGCAAATTGACCTTATGGCCGTTGACCTTATATCACCACACCATTACACTAATGCATTACCATCGATCATGACGTGTGCAAAGTTTCAATCAAACTTATGGCCATTCAAAGTGGTAAAAAGGCCAATTGACCTTATGGGCGTTGACCTTATGTCACCACACCATCACATTAATGCATTTTAATCGACTCTTGATACGTGTGCATAGTTTCAATCAAACTTATGGCCATTCAAAGTGGTAATAGGGCAATTGACCTTATGGCCGTTGACCCTATGTCACCACACCATCACATTAATGCATTGTCAACGGTCCTTGATACGTGTGCAAAGTTTCAAATTAATCAGACTTCTAAAAACCGGTGAAAATTAAGGTCAACGATTCCCTTACATACAGGCCAAGCTAATAAAGCGTGTTAATAAAGTTATGCGTTTTTCGCGTTATGTGCAAGGTTTCAAATCTAAGGCCATTTGGGGTGGTCATAAGTTCAATTGACCTTATGTCCTGTAGACTTATGTCGCCCCACCATCACATTATTGCATTGTCATCGAGCCTTGATACGTGTGCAAAGTTTCAATCAAACTTATATCCATTCAAAGTGTTTATAAGGCAAATTGACCTTATGGCCGTTGACCTTATGTCACCACACCATTATATTAATGCACTTTCATCGACCCTTGGTACGTGTGCAAAGTTTCAATCAAACTTATGGCCATTCAAAGTGGTAAAAAGGTCAATTGCCCTTATGGCCGGTGACCTTATGTCATCACCATCACATTGATGCATTGTCATCGACCCTTGATACCTGTGCAAAGTTTCAATCAAACTTATGGCCATTCAAAGTGGTAATAAGGCCAATTGACCTTATGTCACCCCACCATCACATTAATGTATTGTCATCGGTCCTTGATACGTGTGCAAAGTTTCAAATTAATCAGACTTCTAGAAACCGGTGAAAATTAAGCTCAAAGATTCCGTTACATACAGGCCAAGCTAATAAAAGCGTGTTAAAAAAGGGCTCCAGTATGCTCTTTCGTAGATGTGCCATGCATCCACTTCTATCATTAATAAAGGAATGCGTTTTTCGCATTATGTGCAAGGTTTCAAATCTATGGCCATTTGGGGTGGTTACAAGTTCAATTGACCTTATTTCCGTTAACCTTATGTCACCCAACCATCACAATATTACATTGTCATCGACCCGTGATACGTGTGCAAAGTTTCAATCAAACTTATTGCCATTCAAAGTGGTAATAAGGCCAATTGCCTTATGGCGGTTGACCTTATGTCACCGCACCATCACATTAATGCATTGTCATCGAGCCGTGATAAGTGTGCAATATTTCAATCAAATTTATGGCCATTCAAAGTGGTAATAAGGCCGATTGACCTTATGGCCGTTGACCTTATGTCACCACAACATCACATTCATGCATTGTCATCTAGCCTTGATATGTGTGCAAAGATTCAATCAAACTTATGGCCGTTCAAAGTGGTAATAAGGTCAACTGACCTTATGGCCGTTGACCTTATGTCACCACACCATCACATTAATGCATTGTCACCGGTCCTTGATACGTGTGCAAAGTTTCAAATTAATCAGACTTCTAAAACCCGGTGAAAATTAAGGTCAACGATTCCCTTACATACAGGCCAAGCTAATAAAGCGTGTTAATAAAGTTATGCGTTTTTCGCGTTATGTGCAAGGTTTCAAATCTAAGGCCATTTGGGGTGGTCATAAGTTCAATTGACCTTATGTCCTGTAGACTTATGTCACCCCACCATCACATTATTGCATTGTCATCGAGCCTTGATACGTGTGCAAAGTTTCAATCAAACTTATATCCAATCAAAGTGGTAATAAGGCAAATTGACCTTATGGCCGTTGACCTTATGTCACCACACCACTACATTAATTCATTGTCATCGACCCTTGATACGTGTGCAAAGTTTCAATCAAACTTATGGCCATTCAAAGTGGTAAAAAGGCCAATTGACTTTATGGCCGTTGACCTTATGTCATCACCATCACAATAATGCATTGTCATCGAGCCTTGGTACGTGTGCAAAGTTTCAATCAAACTTATGGCCATTCAAAGTGGTAATAAGGCCAATTGACCTTATGGCCGTTGACCTTATGTCACCACACCATCACATTAATGCATTGCCATCGGTCCTTGATACGTGTGCAAAGTTTCAAATTAATCAGACTTCTAGAAACCGGTGAAAATTAAGCTCAAAGATTCCGTTACATACAGGCCAAGCTAATAAAAGCGTGTTAATAAATGAATGCGTTTTTCGCATTATGTGCAAGGTTTTCAAATCTATGGCCATTTGGGGTGGTCACAAGCTCAATTGACCTTATGTCCGTTAACCTTATGTGACCCCACCATCACATTATTGCATTGTCATCGAGCCTTGATACATGTGCAAAGTTCCAATCAAACTTATTGCCATTCAAAGTGGTAATAAGGCCAATTGACCTTATGGCCGTTGACCTTACGTCACCACACCATCACATTAATGCATTGTCATCGAGCCTTGATACGTGTGCAAAGTTTCAATCAAACTTGTGGCCATTCAAAGTGGTAATAAGGCCAATTGACCTTATGGCCGTTGACCTTATGTCACCACACCATCACATTAATACTTTATCATCGAGCCTTGATACGTGCGCAAAGTTTCAATCAAACTTATTGCCATTCAAAGTGGTAATAAGGCCAATTAACCTTATGGCCGTTGACCTTATGTCACCGCACCATCAAATTAATACATTTTCATCGTTCCTTGATACGTGTGCAAAGTTTCAAATTAATCAGACTTCTAGAAACTGGTGAAAATTAAGCTCAAAAATTCCATTACATAGATACAGGCAAGGTAATAAAAGCGTGTTAAAAAGGGCTCCAGTATGCTCTTTCGTAAATGTGCCATGCATCCATTTCTATCATTAGTAAAGGAATGCGTTTTTCGCATTATGTCATCGAGCCGTGATACGTATGCAACATTTCTGTCAAACTTATGGCCATTCAAAGTGGTAATAAGGCCGATTGACCTTATGGCCGTTGAGCTTATGTCACCACACCATCACATTAATTCATTGTCATCGGCCCTTGATACGTATGCTAAGTTTAAAATTAATCAGACTTCTAGAAACCGGTGAAAATTAAGCTCAAAAATTCCGGTACATAGATACAGGCCAAGCTAATAAAAGCGTGTTAAAAAAGGGCTCCAGTATGCTCTTTCGTAGATGTGCCATGCATCCACTTCTATCATTAATAAAGGAATGCGTTTTTCGCATTATGTGCAAGGTTTAAAATCTATGGCCATTTGGGGTGGTTATAAGTTCAATTGACCTTATGTCCGTTAACCTTATGTCACACAACCATCACAATATTGCATTGTCATCGAGCCTTGATACGGTTGCAAAGTTTCAATCAAACTTATGGCCATTCAAAGTGGTAATAAGGCCAATCGACCTTTTGGCCGTTGACCTTATGTCACCACACCATTACATTAATGCATTGTCATCGACCCTTGATACGTGTGCAAAGTCTCACTCAAACTTATGGCCATTCAAAGTGGCAAAAAGGCCAATTGACCTTATGGCCGTTGACCTTATGTCACCACACCATCACATTAATACATTGTCATCGACCCTTGATACGTGTGCAAAGTTTCAATCAAACTTATCGCCATTAAAAGTGGTAATAAGGCCAATTGACCTTACGGCCGTTGACCTTATGTCACCACACCATCACATTAATGCATTGTCATCGGTCCTTGATACGTGTGCAAAGTTTCAAATTAATCAGACTTCTAAAAACCGGTGAAAATTAAGGTCAACGCTTCCCTTACGTACAGGCCAAGCTAATATAGCATGTTAATAAAGTTATGCGTTTTTCGCGTTATGTGCAAGGTTTCAAATCTAAGGCCATTTGGGGTGGTCAGAAGTTCAATTGACCTTATGTCTTGTAGACTTATGTCACCCCACCATCAACATTATTGCATTGTCATCGAGCCTTGATACGTGTGCAAAGTTTCAATCAAACTTATATCCATTCAAAGTGGTAATAAGGCAAATTGACCTTATGGCCGTTGACCTTATGTCACCACACCATTACACTAATGCATTACCATCGATCATGACGTGTGCAAAGTTTCAATCAAACTTATGGCCATTCAAAGTGGTAAAAAGGCCAATTGACCTTATGGCCGTTGACCTTATGTCATCACCATCACATTAATGCATTGTCATCGACCCTTGATACGTGTGCATAGTTTCAATCAAACTTATGGCCATTCAAAGTGGTAATGAGGCCAATTGACCTTATGGTCGTTGACCTTATGTCACCACACCATCACATTAATGCATTGTCATCGGTCCTTGATACGTGTGCAAAGTTTCAAATTAATCAGATTTCTAGAAACCGGTGAAAATTAAGCTCAAAGATTCCGTTACATACAGGCCAACCTAATAAAAGCGTGTTAATAAATGAATGCGTTTTTCGCATTATGTGCAAGCCTTTCAAATCTATGGCCATTTGGGGTGGTCACAAGCTCAACTGACCTTATGTCCGTTAACCTTATGTGACCCCACCATCACATTATTGCATTGTCATCGAGCCTTGATACATGTGCAAAGTTTCAATCAAACTTATTGCCATTCAAAGTGGTAATAAGGCCAATTGACCTTATGGCCGTTGACCTTACGTCACCACACCATCACATTAATGCATTGTCATCGAGCCTTGATACGTGTGCAAAGTTTCAATCAAACTTGTGGCCATTCAAAGTGGTAATAAGGCCAATTGACCTTATGGCCGTTGACCTTATGTCACCACACCATCACATTAATGCTTTATCATCGAGCCTTGATACGTGTGCAAAGTTTCAATTAAACTTATTGCCATTCAAAGTGGTAATAAGGCCAATTAACCCTATGGCCGTTGACCTTATGTCACCGCACCATCGCATTAACGCATTTTCATCGTTCCTTGATACGTGTGCAAAGTTTCAAATTAATCGGACTTCTAGAAACCGGTGAAAATTTAGCTCAAAAATTCCATTACATAGATACAGGCAAGCTAATAAAAGCGTGTTAAAAAGGGCTCCAGTGTGCTCTTTCGTAAATGTGCCACGCACCCATTTCTATCATTAGTAAAGGAATGCGTTTTTCGCATTATGTGGAAGGTTTCAAATCTATGGCCATTTGGGGTGGTCATAAGTTCAATTGCCTTATGGCCGTTGACCTTATGTCACCGCACCATCACATTAATGCATTTTCATCGAGCCGTGATAAGTGTGCAATATTTCAATCAAACTTATGGCCATTCAAAGTGGTAATAAGCCCGATTGACCTTATGGCCGTTGACCTTATATCACCACAACATCACATTCATGCATTGTCATCGACCCTTGATACGTGTGCAAAGTTTCAATCAAACTTATGGCCATTCAAAGTGGCAAAAAGGCCAATTGACCTTATGGCCGTTGACCTTATGTCACCACACCATCACATTAATACATTGTCATCTACCCTTGATACGTGTGCAAAATTTCAATCAAACTTATGGCCATTCAAAGTGGTAATAAGGCCAGTTGACCTTATGTCACCACACCATCACATTAATGCATTGTCATCGGTCCTTGATACGTGTGCAAAGTTTCAAATTAATCAGACTTCTAAAAACCGGTGAAAATTAAGGCCAACGATTCCCTTACATACAGGCCAAGCTAATATAGCATGTTAATAAAGTTATGCGTTTTTCGCGTTATGTGCAAGGTTTCAAATCTAAGGCCATTTGGGGTGGTCAGAAGTTCAATTGACCTTATGTCCTGTAGACTTATGTCACCCCACCATCACATTATTGCATTGTCATCGAGCCTTGATACGTGTGCAAAGTTTCTATCAAACTTATATCCATTCAAAGTGGTAATAAGGCAAATTGACCTTATGGCCGTTGACCTTATATCACCACACCATTACACTAATGCATTACCATCGATCATGACGTGTGCAAAGTTTCAATCAAACTTATGGCCATTCAAAGTGGTAAAAAGGCCAATTGACCTTATGGGCGTTGACCTTATGTCACCACACCATCACATTAATGCATTTTAATCGACTCTTGATACGTGTGCATAGTTTCAATCAAACTTATGGCCATTCAAAGTGGTAATAGGGCAATTGACCTTATGGCCGTTGACCCTATGTCACCACACCATCACATTAATGCATTGTCAACGGTCCTTGATACGTGTGCAAAGTTTCAAATTAATCAGACTTCTAAAAACCGGTGAAAATTAAGGTCAACGATTCCCTTACATACAGGCCAAGCTAATAAAGCGTGTTAATAAAGTTATGCGTTTTTCGCGTTATGTGCAAGGTTTCAAATCTAAGGCCATTTGGGGTGGTCATAAGTTCAATTGACCTTATGTCCTGTAGACTTATGTCACCCCACCATCACATTATTGCATTGTCATCGAGCCTTGATACGTGTGCAAAGTTTCAATCAAACTTATATCCATTCAAAGTGTTTATAAGGCAAATTGACCTTATGGCCGTTGACCTTATGTCACCACACCATTATATTAATGCACTTTCATCGACCCTTGGTACGTGTGCAAAGTTTCAATCAAACTTATGGCCATTCAAAGTGGTAAAAAGGTCAATTGCCCTTATGGCCGGTGACCTTATGTCATCACCATCACATTGATGCATTGTCATCGACCCTTGATACCTGTGCAAAGTTTCAATCAAACTTATGGCCATTCAAAGTGGTAATAAGGCCAATTGACCTTATGTCACCCCACCATCACATTAATGTATTGTCATCGGTCCTTGATACGTGTGCAAAGTTTCAAATTAATCAGACTTCTAGAAACCGGTGAAAATTAAGCTCAAAGATTCCGTTACATACAGGCCAAGCTAATAAAAGCGTGTTAAAAAAGCGCTCCAGTATGCTCTTTCGTAGATGTGCCATGCATCCACTTCTATCATTAATAAAGGAATGCGTTTTTCGCATTATGTGCAAGGTTTCAAATCTATGGCCATTTGGGGTGGTTACAAGTTCAATTGACCTTATTTCCGTTAACCTTATGTCACCCAACCATCACAATATTACATTGTCATCGACCCGTGATACGTGTGCAAAGTTTCAATCAAACTTATTGCCATTCAAAGTGGTAATAAGGCCAATTGCCTTATGGCGGTTGACCTTATGTCACCGCACCATCACATTAATGCATTGTCATCGAGCCGTGATAAGTGTGCAATATTTCAATCAAATTTATGGCCATTCAAAGTGGTAATAAGGCCGATTGACCTTATGGCCGTTGACCTTATGTCACCACAACATCACATTCATGCATTGTCATCTAGCCTTGATATGTGTGCAAAGATTCAATCAAACTTATGGCCGTTCAAAGTGGTAATAAGGTCAACTGACCTTATGGCCGTTGACCTTATGTCACCACACCATCACATTAATGCATTGTCACCGGTCCTTGATACGTGTGCAAAGTTTCAAATTAATCAGACTTCTAAAACCCGGTGAAAATTAAGGTCAACGATTCCCTTACATACAGGCCAAGCTAATAAAGCGTGTTAATAAAGTTATGCGTTTTTCGCGTTATGTGCAAGGTTTCAAATCTAAGGCCATTTGGGGTGGTCATAAGTTCAATTGACCTTATGTCCTGTAGACTTATGTCACCCCACCATCACATTATTGCATTGTCATCGAGCCTTGATACGTGTGCAAAGTTTCAATCAAACTTATATCCAATCAAAGTGGTAATAAGGCAAATTGACCTTATGGCCGTTGACCTTATGTCACCACACCACTACATTAATTCATTGTCATCGACCCTTGATACGTGTGCAAAGTTTCAATCAAACTTATGGCCATTCAAAGTGGTAAAAAGGCCAATTGACTTTATGGCCGTTGACCTTATGTCATCACCATCACAATAATGCATTGTCATCGAGCCTTGGTACGTGTGCAAAGTTTCAATCAAACTTATGGCCATTCAAAGTGGTAATAAGGCCAATTGACCTTATGGCCGTTGACCTTATGTCACCACACCATCACATTAATGCATTGCCATCGGTCCTTGATACGTGTGCAAAGTTTCAAATTAATCAGACTTCTAGAAACCGGTGAAAATTAAGCTCAAAGATTCCGTTACATACAGGCCAAGCTAATAAAAGCGTGTTAATAAATGAATGCGTTTTTCGCATTATGTGCAAGGTTTTCAAATCTAAGGCCATTTGGGGTGGTCATAAGTTCAATTGACCTTATGTCCTGTAGACTTATGTCACCCCACCATCACATTATTGCATTGTCATCGAGCCTTGATACGTGTGCAAAGTTTCAATCAAACTTATATCCAATCAAAGTGGTAATAAGGCAAATTGACCTTATGGCCGTTGACCTTATGTCACCACACCACTACATTAATTCATTGTCATCGACCCTTGATACGTGTGCAAAGTTTCAATCAAACTTGTGGCCATTCAAAGTGGTAATAAGGCCAATTGACCTTATGGCCGTTGACCTTATGTCACCACACCATCACATTAATACTTTATCATCGAGCCTTGATACGTGCGCAAAGTTTCAATCAAACTTATTGCCATTCAAAGTGGTAATAAGGCCAATTAACCTTATGGCCGTTGACCTTATGTCACCGCACCATCAAATTAATACATTTTCATCGTTCCTTGATAAGTTTCAAATTAATCAGACTTCTAGAATCCGGTGAAAATTAAGCTCAAAAATTCCATTACATAGATACAGGCAAGGTAATAAAAGCGTGTTAAAAAGGGCTCCAGTATGCTCTTTCGTAAATGTGCCATGCATCCATTTCTATCATTAGTAAAGGAATGCGTTTTTCGCATTATGTCATCGAGCCGTGATACGTATGCAACATTCCTGTCAAACTTATGGCCATTCAAAGTGGTAATAAGGCCGATTGACCTTATGGCCGTTGAGCTTATGTCACCACACCATCACATTAATTCATTGTCATCGGCCCTTGATACGTATGCTAAGTTTAAAATTAATCAGACTTCTAGAAACCGGTGAAAATTAAGCTCAAAAATTCCGTTACATAGATACAGGCCAAGCTAATAAAAGCGTGTTAAAAAAGGGCTCCAGTATGCTCTTTCGTAGATGTGCCATGCATCCACTTCTATCATTAATAAAGGAATGCGTTTTTCGCATTATGTGCAAGGTTTCAAATCTATGGCCATTTGGGGTGGTTACAAGCTCAATTGACCTTATGTCCGTTAACCTTATGTCACCCAACCATCACAATATTGCATTGTCATCGACCCATGATACGTGTGCAAAGTTTCAATCAAACTTATTGCCATTCAAAGTGGTAATAAGGCCAATTGCCTTATGGCCGTTGACCTTATGTCACCGCACCATCACATTAATGCATTGTCATCGAGCCGTGATAAGTGTGCAATATTTCAATCAAACTTATGGCCATTCAAAGTGGTATTAAGGCCGATTGACCCTATGGCCGTTGACTTTATGTCACCGCAACATCACATTCATGCATTGTCATCTAGCCTTGATATGTGTGCAAAGATTCAATCAAACTTATGGCCGTTCAAAGTGGTAATAAGGTCAACTGACCTTATGGCCGTTGACCTTATGTCACCACACCATCACATTAATGCATTGTCACCAGTCCTTGATACGTGTGCAAAGTTTCAAATTAATCAGACTTCTAAAAACCGGTGAAAATTAAGGTCAACGATTCCCTTACATACAGGCCAAGCTAATAAAGCGTGTTAATAAAGTTATGCGTTTTTCGCGTTATGTGCAAGGTTTCAAATCTAAGGCCATTTGGGGTGGTCATAAGTTCAATTGACCTTATGTCCTGTAGACTTATGTCACCCCACCATCACATTATTGCATTGTCATCGAGCCTTGATACGTGTGCAAAGTTTCAATCAAACTTATATCCAATCAAAGTGGTAATAAGGCAAATTGACCTTATGGCCGTTGACCTTATGTCACCAAACCACTACATTAATTCATTGTCATCGACCCTTGATACGTGTGCAAAGTTTCAATCAAACTTATGACCATTCAAAGTGGTAAAAAGGACAATTGACTTTATGGCCGTTGACCTTATGTCATCACCATCACATTAATGCATTGTCATCGAGCCTTGGTACGTGTGCAAAGTTTCAATCAAACTTATGGCCATTCAAAGTGGTAATAAGGCCAATTGACCTTGTGGCCGTTGACCTTATGTTACCACACAATCACATTAATGCATTGCCATCGGTCCTTGATACGTGTGCAAAGTTTCAAATTAATCAGACTTCTAGAAACCGGTGAAAATTAAGCTCAAAGATTCCGTTACATACAGGCCAAGCTAATAAAAGCGTGTTAATAAATGAATGCGTTTTTCGCATTATGTGCAAGGTTTTCAAATCTATGGCCATTTGGGGTGGTCACAAGCTCAATTGACCTTATGTCTGTTAACCTTATGTGACCCCACCATCACATTATTGCATTGTCATCGAGCCTTGATACATGTGCAAAGTTTCAATCAAACTTATTGCCATTCAAAGTGGTAATAAGGCCAATTGACCTTATGGCCGTTGACCTTACGTTACCACATCATCACATTAATGCATTGTCATCGAGCCTTGATACGTGTGCAAAGTTTCAATCAAACTTGTGGCCATTCAAAGTGGTAATAAGGCCAATTGACCTTATGGCCGTTGACCTTATGTCACCACACCATCACATTAATACTTTATCATCGAGCCTTGATACGTGCGCAAAGTTTCAATCAAACTTATTGCCATTCAAAGTGGTAATAAGGCCAATTAACCTTATGGCCGTTGACCTTATGTCACCGCACCATCAAATTAATGCATTTTCATCGTTCCTTGATACGTGTTCAAAGTTTCAAATTAATCAGACTTCTAGAAACCGGTGAAAATTAAGCTCAAAAATTCCATTCATAGATACAGGCAAGGTAATAAAAGCGTGTTAAAAAGGGCTCCAGTATGCTATTTCGTAAATGTGCCATGCATCCATTTCTATCATTAGTAAAGGAATGCGTTTTTCGCATTATGTGCAAGGTTTCAAATCTATGGCCATTTGGGGTGGTCATAAGTTCAATTGAGCTTATGTCCGTTAACCTTATGTCACCCCACCATCACATTATTGCATTGTCATCGAGCCTTGATACATGTGCAAAGTTTCAATCAAACTTATTGCCATTCAAAGTGGTAATAAGGCCAATTGACCTTATGGCCGTTGACCTTACGTTACCACATCATCACATTAATGCATTGTCATCGAGCCTTGATACGTGTGCAAAGTTTCAATCAAACTTATGGCCATTCAAAGTGGCAATAAGGCCGATTGACCTTATGGCCGTTGAGCTTTTGTCAACACACCATCACATTAATGCATTGTCATCGAGCCTTGATACGGTTGCAAAGTTTCAATCAAACTTATGGCCATTCAAAGTGGTAATAAAGCCAATTGACCTTATGATCGTTGACCTTGTGTCACCGTGACATCACATTCATGCATTGTAATCTAGCCTTGATATGTGCGCAAAGTTTCAATCAAACTTATGGCCATACAAAGTGGTAATAAAGCCAATTGACCTTATGAACGTTGACCTTATGTCACCGCACCATCACATTAATGCATTGTCATCGAGCCGTGATACGTGTGCAACATTTCTGTCAAACTTATGGCCATTCAAAGTGGCAATAAGGCCGATTGACCTTATGGCCGTTGAGCTTATGTCAACACACCATCACATTAATGCATTGTCATCGGCCCTTGATACGTATGCTAAGTTTAAAATTAATCAGACTTCTAGAAACCGGTGAAAATTAAGCTCAAAAATTCCGTTACATAGATACAGGCCAAGCTAATAAGGGCGTGTTAAAAAAGGGCTCCAGTATGCTCTTTCGTGAATGTGCCATGCACCCACTTCTATAATTAATAAAGGAATGCGTTTTTCGCATTATGTGCAAGGTTTCAAATCTATGGCCATTTGGGGTGGTTATAAGTTCAATTGACCTTATGTCCGTTAACCTTATGTCACCCCACCATCACAATATTGCATTGTCATCGAGCCTTGATACGTGTGCAAAGTTTCAATCAAAGTTATTGCCATTCAAAGTGGTAATAAGGCCAACTGACCTTATGACCGTTGACCTTATGTCACCACACCATTACATTAATGCATTGTCATCGACCCTTGATACGTGTGCGAAGTTTCAATCAAACTTATGTCCATTCAAAGTGGTAAAAAGGCCAATTGACCTTATGGCCGTTGACCTTATGTCACCACACCATCACATTAATACATTGTTATCGACCCTTGATACGTGTGCAAAGTTTCAATCAAACTTATGGCAATCAAAGTGGTAATAAGGCCAATTGACTTTATGGCACCCCACCATCACATTATTGCATTGTCATCGAGCCTTGATACGTGCGCAAAGTTTCAATCAAACTTATTGCTATTCAAAGTGGTAATAAAGCCAATTGACCTTATGGCCGTTGACCTTATCTCACCACAACATCACATTAATGCATTGTCATCTAGCCTTGATATGTGAGCAAAGTTTCAATCAAACTTATGGCCATTCAAAGTGGTAATAAAGCCAATTGACCTTATGATCGTTGACCTTGTGTCACCGTGACATCACATTCATGCATTGTAATCAAGGGGTGCCACAGGGTGGTGTCCTATCCCCGCTTTTGTTTAATTTCTACATATCTAAGCTACATTCACCACCGGAAGGAGTCACAATCGTTTCCTACGCCGATAACTGCACAATAATGGCCACAGGCCCAGGCCCAAAATCGATGAGCTATGCAATAAAATAAACGGCTATCTCCCTGATCTCTATAGTTTTTTCGCCTCGCGAAACCTGGCATTGTCACCGACTAAATCTTCCGCGACCTTATTTACAACATGGACGCCCCAAATGTCGACCATATTGAACATCCACGTCGATGGCACTACGCTACCGACTGTCCTACACCCCAAAATCTTGGGTGTGACATTTGATCAGGATCTACATTTTGGTGCCCACGCAACCGCAATTGTTCCAAGAATTCAGAGCCGTAATAAAATCCTCAAATCCCTTGCTGGCAGTACCTGGGAAAAAGATAAAGAAACGCTCTTGACCACATACAAAGCAATTAGCCAGCCGATTACGTGCTACGCGTCACCCATATGGTCGCCAAGCCTAAAAACCACCCACTGGAAGAAACTACAGGCCTGTCAAAATACTGCTCTCAGAATCGCCACGGGCTGTCTTCTTATGTCCCCAGAACACCACCTGCATAATGAGGCGAGAATACTCCCCATCAGGGAGAGAATTGAGATGCTGACCAAACAGTTTCTGTTGAATACCCAGAAACCTGGGCATCCCAGCAGACATCTGATTGACGAACCAGCACCGTCTAGGGGCCTAAGGAGTCATTTCCGTAAGCATTTTGAGGAAATACGGCACCTGAGAACCCAGCCGTATGAAGCGGAAAACACAAGCAGGTCCTTGGTGAACTCCATAGACAGGCGTCGGACCTTTATGTCGGGAATTGCCCGGTGAATCCAGTACTTGAAGAAAAATATCCAGAACTCGCAGAAGAGGAACGCATACTCCCCAGGGAAACGCCTGTCACTCTTGCTCAACTTCGTTCTGGATACTGTAACAGGTTAAACTCTTACCTATCCAGAATCAACCCCGACATACAAAATGTATGCCCTGCTTGCAATGTGTCCCCACGTGACACCAACCATCTCTTTAATTGTAATGTGGAACCAACGCCTCTAACACTCCTTTCCTTATGGTCCACCCCTGTTGAAAGGGCAAGTTTCCTTGGACTCCCGTTAGAGGATATTGATGACAATTTGTGATCGGTCGCGGCTATTAGGTGGGGCGAGCATTGCTACAACAACAACAACAACCTTATGCCCGTTGACCTTACGTCACCACACCATCACATTAATGCATTGTCATCGGTCCTTGATACGTGTGCAAAGTTTCAAATTAATCAGACTTCTAAAAACCATTGAAACTTAAGGTCAACGATTCCCTTACATACAGGCCAAGCTAATAAAGTATGTTAATATAGTTATGCGTTTTTCGCGGTATGTGCAAGGTTTCAAATCTAAGGCCATTTGGGGTGGTCATAAGTTCTATTGACCATCACATTATTGCATTGTCATCGAGCCTTGATACGTGTGCAAAGTTTCAATCAAACTTATATCCATTCAAAGTGGTAATAAGGCAAATTGACCTTATGGCCGTTGACCTTATGTCACCACACCGTTACATTAATGCATTGTCATCGACTCTTGATACGTATGCAAAGTTTCAATCAAACTTATGGCCATTCAAAGTGGTAAAAAGGCCAATTGACCTTATGGCCGTTGACCTTATGTCACCACACCATCACATTAATGCTTTGTCATCGGTCCTTGATACGTGTGCAAAGTTTCAAATTAATCAGACTTCTAGAAACCGGTGAAAATTAAGCTCAAAAATCCGTTACATACAGGCCAAGCTAATAAAAGCGTGTTAATAAATGAATGCGTTTTTCGCATTATGTGCAAGGTTTTCAAATTTTCGTGTGCAAAGTTTCAATCAAACTTATTGCCATTCAAAGTGGTAATAACGCCAATTAACCTTATGGCCGTTAACCTTATGTCAGCGCACCATCACATTAATGCATTTTCATCGTTCCTTGATACGTGTGCAAAGTTTCAAATTAATCAGGGCTCCAGTATGCTCTTTCGTAAATGTGCCATGCATCCATTTCTATCATTAGTAAAGGAATGCGTTTTTCGCATTATGTGCAAGGTTTCAAATCTATGGCCATTTGGGGTGGTCATAAGTTCAATTGAGCTTATGTCCGTTAACCTTATGTCACCCCACCATCACATTATTGCATTGTCATCGAGCCTTGATACGTGTGCAAAGTTTCAATCAAACTTATTGCCATTCAAAGTGGTAATAAGGCCAATTGACCTTATGGCCGTTGACCTTATGTCACCACAACATCACATTAATGCATTGTCATCTAGCCTTGATACGTGTGCAAAGTTTCAATCAAACTTATTGCCATTCAAAGTGGTAATAAGGCCAATTGACCTTATGGCCGTTGACCTTATGTCACCACGACATCACATTCATGAATTGTAATCTAACCTTGATATGTGTGCAAAGTTTCAATCAAACTTATGGCCATCCAAAGTGGTTATAAGGTCAACTTACCTTATGGCCGTTGACCTAATGTCACCGCACCATCACATTAATGCATTGTCATCGAGCCGTGATAAGTGTGCAATATTTCAATTAAACTTATGGCCATTCAAAGTGGTAATAAGGCCGATTGACCTTATGGCCGTTGACCTTATGTCACCACAACATCACATTCATGCATTGTCATCTAGCCTTGATATGTGTGCAAAGATTCAATCAAACTTATGGCCGTTCAAAGTGGTAATAAGGTCAACTGACCTTATGGCCGTTGACCTTATGTCACCACACCATCACATTAATACTTTATCATCGAGCCTTGATACGTGCGCAAAGTTTCAATCAAACTTATTGCCATTCAAAGTGGTAATAAGGCCAATTAACCTTATGGCCGTTGACCTTACGTCACCACACCATCACATTAATGCATTGTCATCGAGCCTTGATACGTATGCAAAGTTTCAATCAAACTTGTGGCCATTCAAAGTGGTAATAAGGCCAATTGACCTTATGGCCGTTGACCGTATGTCACCACACCATCACATTAATACTTTATCATCGAGCCTTGATACGTGCGCAAAGTTTCAATCAAACTTATTGCCATTCAAAGTGGTAATAAGGCCAATTAACCTTATGGCCGTTGACCTTATGTCACCGCACCATCAAATTAATGCATTTTCATCGTTCCTTGATACGTGTGCAAAGTTTCAAATTAATCAGACTTCTAGAAACCGGTGAAAATTAAGCTCAAAAATTCCATTACATAGATACAGGCAAGGTAATAAAAGCGTGTTAAAAAGGGCTCCAGTATGCTCTTTCGTAAATGTGCCATGCATCCATTTCTATCATTAGTAAAGGAATGCGTTTTTCGCATTATGTGCAAGGTTTCAAATCTATGGCCATTTGGGGTGGTCATAAGTTCAATTGAGCTTATGTCCGTTAACCTTATGTCACCCCACCATCACATTATTGCATTGTCACCGGTCCTTGATACGTGTGCAAAGTTTCAAATTAATCAGACTTCTAAAAACCGGTGAAAATTAAGGTCAACGATTCCCTTACATACAGGCCAAGCTAATAAAGCGTGTTAATAAAGTTATGCGTTTTTCGCGTTATGTGCAAGGTTTCAAATCTAAGGCCATTTGGGGTGGTCATAAGTTCAATTGACCGTATGTCTTGTGGACTTATGTCACCCCACCATCACATTATTGCATTGTCATCGAGCCTTGATACGTGTGCAAAGTTTCAATCAAACTTATATCCAATCAAAGTGGTAATAAGGCAAATTGACCTTATGGCCGTTGACCTTATGTCACCACACCACTACATTAATTCATTGTCATCGACCCTTGATACGTGTGCAAAGTTTCAATCAAACTTATGACCATTCAAAGTGGTAAAAAGGCCAATTGACTTTATGGCCGTTGACCTTATGTCATCACCATCACATTAATGCATTGTCATCGAGCCTTGGTACGTGTGCAAAGTTTCAATCAAACTTGTGGCCATTCAAAGTGGTAATAAGGCCAATTGACCTTATGGCCGTTGACCTTATGTCACCACACCATCACATTAATGCATTGCCATCGGTCCTTGATACGTGTGCAAAGTTTCAAATTAATAAGACTTCTAGAAACCGGTGAAAATTAAGCTCAAAGATTCCGTTACATACAGGCCAAGCTAATAAAAGCGTGTTAATAAATGAATGCGTTTTTCACGTTATGTGCAAGGTTTTCAAATCTATGGCCATTTGGGGTGGTCACAAGCTCAATTGACCTTATGTCCGTTAACCTTATGTGACCCCACCATCACATTATTGCATTGTCATCGAGCCTTGATACATGTGCAAAGTTTCAATCAAACTTATTTCCATTCAAAGTGGTAATAAGGCCAATTGACCTTATGGCCGTTGACCTTACGTCACCACACCATCACATTAATGCATTGTCATCGAGCCTTGATACGTGTGCAAAGTTTCAATCAAACTTGTGGCCATTCAAAGTGGTAATAAGGCCAATTGACCTTATGGCCGTTGACCTTATGTCACCACACCATCACATTAATACTTTATCATCGAGCCTTGATACGTGCGCAAAGTTTCAATCAAACTTATTGCCATTCAAAGTGGTAATAAGGCCAATTAACCTTATGGCCGTTGACCTTATGTCACCGCACCATCAAATTAATGCATTTTCATCGTTCCTTGATACGTGTGCAAAGTTTCAAATTAATCAGACTTCTAGAAACCGGTGAAAATTAAGCTCAAAAATTCCATTACATAGATACAGGCAAGGTAATAAAAGCGTGTTAAAAAGGGCTCCAGTATGCTCTTTCGTAAATGTGCCATGCATCCATTTCTATCATTAGTAAAGGAATGCGTTTTTCGCATTATGTGCAAGGTTTCAAATCTATGGCCATTTGGGGTGGTCATAAGTTCAATTGAGCTTATGTCCGTTAACCTTATGTCACCCCACCATCACATTATTGCATTGTCATCGAGCCTTGATACGTGTGCAAAGTTTCAATCAAACTTATTGCTATTCAAAGTGGTAATAAGGCCAATTGACCTTATGGCCGTTGACCTTATGTCACCACAATATCACATTAATGCATTGTCATCTAGCCTTGATATGTGTGCAAAGTTTCAATCAAACTTATGGCCATTCAAAGTGGTAATAAAGCCAATTGACCTTATGATCGTTGACCTTGTGTCACCGTGACATCACATTCATGCATTGTAATCTAGCCTTGATATGTGCGCAAAGTTTCAATCAAACTTATGGCCATTCAAAGTGGTAATAAAGCCAATTGACCTTATGAACGTTGACCTTATGTCACCGCACCATCACATTAATGCATTGTCATCGAGCCGTGATACGTGTGCAACATTTCTGTCAAACTTATGGCCATTCAAAGTGGCAATAAGGCCGATTGACCTTATGGCCGTTGAGCTTATGTCAACACACCATCACATTAATGCATTGTCATCGGCCCTTGATACGAATGCTAAGTTTAAAATTAATCAGACTTCTAGAAACCGGTGAAAATTAAGCTCAAAAATTCCGTTACATAGATACAGGCCAAGCTAATAAGAGCGTGTTAAAAAAGGGCTCCAGTATGCTCTTTCGTAGATGTGCCATGCACCCACTTCTATCATTAATAAAGGAATGCGTTTTTCGCATTATGTGCAAGGTTTCAAATCTATGGACATTTGGGGTGGTTATAAGTTCAATTGACCTTATGTCCGTTAACCTTATGTCACCCCACCATCACAATATTGCATTGTCATCGAGCCTTGATACGTGTGCAAAGTTTCAATCAAACTTATTGCCATTCAAAGTGGTAATAAGGCCAATTGACCTTATGGCCGTTGACCTTATGTCACCGCACCATCAAATTAATGCATTTTCATCGTTCCTTGATACGTGTGCAAAGTTTCAAATTAATCAGACTTCTAGAAACCGGTGAAAATTAAGCTCAAAAATTCCATTACATAGATACAGGCAAGGTAATAAAAGCGTGTTAAAAAGGGCTCCAGTATGCTCTTTCGTAAATGTGCCATGCATCCATTTCTATCATTAGTAAAGGAATACGTTTTTCGCATTATGTGCAAGGTTTCAAATCTATGGCCATTTGGGGTGGTCATAAGTTCAATTGAGCTTATGTCCGTTAACCTTATGTCACCCCACCATCACATTATTGCATTGTCATCGAGCCTTGATACGTGTGCAAAGTTTCAATCAAACTTATTGCCATTCAAAGTGGTAATAAGGCCAATTGACCTTATGGCCGTTGACCTTATGTCACCACAACATCACATTAATGCATTGTCATCTAGCCTTGATACGTGTGCAAAGTTTCAATCAAACTTATTGCCATTCAAAGTGGTAATAAGGCCAATTGACCTTATGGCCGTTGACCTTATGTCACCACAACATCACATTAATGCATTGTCATCTAGCCTTGATACGTGTGCAAAGTTTCAATCAAACTTATTGCCATTCAAAGTGGTAATAAGGCCAATTGACCTTATGGCCGTTGACCTTATGTCACCACGACATCACATTAATACTTTATCATCGAGCCTTGATACGTGCGCAAAGTTTCAATCAAACTTATTGCCATTCAAAGTGGTAATAAGGCCAATTAACCTTATGGCCGTTGACCTTACGTCACCACACCATCACATTAATGCATTGTCATCGAGCCTTGATACGTGTGCAAAATTTCAATTAAACTTGTGGCCATTCAAAGTGGTAATAAGGCCAATTGACCTTATGGCCGTTGACCTTATGTCACCACACCATCACATTAATACTTTATCATCGAGCCTTGATACGTGCGCAAAGTTTCAATCAAACTTATTGCCATTCAAAGTGGTAATAAGGCCAATTAACCTTATGGCCGTTGACCTTATGTCACCGCACCATCAAATTAACGCATTTTCATCGTTCCTTGATACGTGTGCAAAGTTTCAAATTAATCAGACTTCTAGAAACCGGTGAAAATTAAGCTCAAAAATTCCATTACATAGATACAGGCAAGGTAATAAAAGCGTGTTAAAAAGGGCTCCAGTATGCTATATCGTAAATGTGCCATGCATCCATTTCTATCATTAGTAAAGGAATGCGTTTTTCGCATTATGTGCAAGGTTTCAAATCTATGGCCATTTGGGGTGGTCATAAGTTCAATTGAGCTTATGTCCGTTAACCTTATGTCACCCCACCATCACATTATTGCATTGTCACCGGTCCTTGATACGTGTGCAAAGTTTCAAATTAATCAGACTTCTAAAAACCGGTGAAAATTAAGGTCAACGATTCCCTTACATACAGGCCAAGCTAATAAAGCGTGTTAATAAAGTTATGCGTTTTTCGCGTTATGTGCAAGGTTTCAAATCTAAGGCCATTTGGGGTGGTCATAAGTTCAATTGACCTTATGTCCTGTAGACTTATGTCACCCCGCCATCACATTATTGCATTGTCATCGAGCCTTGATACGTGTGCAAAGTTTCAATCAAACTTATATCCAATCAAAGTGGTAATAAGGCAAATTGACCTTATGGCCGTTGACCTTATGTCACCACACCACTACATTAATTCATTGTCATCGACCCTTGATACGTGTGCAAAGTTTCAATCAAACTTATGACCATTCAAAGTGGTAAAAAGGCCAATTGACTTTATGGCCGTTGACCTTATGTCATCACCATCACATTAATGCATTGTCATCGAGCCTTGGTACGTGTGCAAAGTTTCAATCAAACTTATGGCCATTCAAAGTGGTAATAAGGCCTATTGACCTTATGGCCGTTGACCTTATGTCACCACACCATCACATTAATGCATTGCCATCGGTCCTTGATACGTGTGCAAAGTTTCAAATTAATAAGGCTTCTAGAAACCGGTGAAAATTAAGCTCAAAGATTCCGTTACCTACAGGCCAAGCTAATAAAAGCGTGTTAATAAATGAATGCGTTTTTCGCATTATGTGCAAGGTTTTCAAATCTATGGCCATTTGGGGTGGTCACAAGCTCAATTGACCTTATGTCCGTTAACCTTATGTGACCCCACCATCACATTATTGCATTGTCATCGAGCCTTGATACATGTGCAAAGTTTCAATCAAACTTATTTCCATTCAAAGTGGTAATAAGGCCAATTGACCTTATGGCCGTTAACCTTACGTCACCACACCATCACATTAATGCATTGTCATCGAGCCTTGATACGTGTGCAAAGTTTCAATCAAACTTGTGGCCATTCAAAGTGGTAATAAGGCCAATTGACCTTATGGCCGTTGACCTTATGTCACCACACCATCACATTAATACTTTATCATCGAGCCTTGATACGTGCGCAAAGTTTCAATCAAACTTATTGCCATTCAAAGTGGTAATAAGGCCAATTAACCTTATGGCCGTTGACCTTATGTCACCGCACCATCAAATTAATGCATTTTCATCGTTCCTTGATACGTGTGCAAAGTTTCAAATTAATCAGACTTCTAGAAACCGGTGAAAATTAAGCTCAAAAATTCCATTACATAGATACAGGCAAGGTAATAAAAGCGTGTTAAAAAGGGCTCCAGTATGCTCTTTCGTAAATGTGCCATGCATCCATTTCTATCATTAGTAAAGGAATGCGTTTTTCGCATTATGTGCAAGGTTTCAAATCTATGGCCATTTGGGGTGGTCATAAGTTCAATTGAGCTTATGTCCGTTAACCTTATGTCACCCCACCATCACATTATTGCATTGTCATCGAGCCTTGATACGTGTGCAAAGTTTCAATCAAACTTATTGCTATTCAAAGTGGTAATAAGGCCAATTGACCTTATGGCCGTTGAACTTATGTCACCACAACATCACATTAATGCATTGTCATCTAGCCTTGATATGTGTGCAAAGTTTCAATCAAACTTATGGCCATTCAAAGTGGTAATAAAGCCAATTGACCTTATGATCGTTGACCTTGTGTCACCGTGACATCACATTCATGCATTGTAATCTAGCCTTGATATGTGCGCAAAGTTTCAATCAAACGTATGGCCATTCAAAGTGGTAATAAAGCCAATTGACCTTATGAACGTTGACCTTATGTCGCCGCACCATCACATTAATGCATTGTCATCGAGCCGTGATACGTGTGCAACATTTCTGTCAAACTTATGGCCATTCAAAGTGGCAATAAGGCCGATTGACCTTATGGCCGTTGAGCTTATGTCAACACACCATCACATTAATGCATTGTCATCGGCCCTTGATACGTATGCTAAGTTTAAAATTAATCAGACTTCTAGAAACCGGTGAAAATTAAGCTCAAAAATTCCGTTACATTGATACAGGCCAAGCTAATAAGAGCGTGTTAAAAAAGGGCTCAAGTATGCTCTTTCGTAGATGTGCCATGCACCCACTTCTATCATTAATAAAGGAATGCGTTTTTCGCATTATGTGCAAGGTTTCAAATCTATGGACATTTGGGGTGGTTATAAGTTCAATTGACCTTATGTCCGTTAACCTTATGTCACCCCACCATCACAATATTGCATTGTCATCGAGCCTTGATACGTGTGCAAAGTTTCAATCAAAGTTATTGCCATTCAAATTGGTAATAAGGCCAATTGACCTTGTGACCGTTGACCTTATGTCACCACACCATTACATTAATGCATTGTCATCGACCCTTGATACGTGTGCGAAGTTTCAATCAAACTTATGGCCATTCAAAGTGGTAAAAAGGCCAATTGACCTTATGGCCGTTGACCTTATGTCACCACACCATCACATTAATGCATTGTCATCGAGCCTTGATACGGTTGCAAAGTTTCAATCAAACTTATGGCCATTCAAAGTGGTAATAAAGCCAATTGACCTTATGATCGTTGACCTTGTGTCACCGTGACATCACATTCATGCATTGTAATCTAGCCTTGATATGTGCGCAAAGTTTCAATCAAACTTATGGCCATACAAAGTGGTAATAAAGCCAATTGACCTTATGAACGTTGACCTTATGTCACCGCACCATCACATTAATGCATTGTCATCGAGCCGTGATACGTGTGCAACATTTCTGTCAAACTTATGGCCATTCAAAGTGGCAATAAGGCCGATTGACCTTATGGCCGTTGAGCTTATGTCAACACACCATCACATTAATGCATTGTCATCGGCCCTTGATACGTATGCTAAGTTTAAAATTAATCAGACTTCTAGAAACCGGTGAAAATTAAGCTCAAAAATTCCGTTACATAGATACAGGCCAAGCTAATAAGGGCGTGTTAAAAAAGGGCTCCAGTATGCTCTTTCGTGAATGTGCCATGCACCCACTTCTATAATTAATAAAGGAATGCGTTTTTCGCATTATGTGCAAGGTTTCAAATCTATGGCCATTTGGGGTGGTTATAAGTTCAATTGACCTTATGTCCGTTAACCTTATGTCACCCCACCATCACAATATTGCATTGTCATCGAGCCTTGATACGTGTGCAAAGTTTCAATCAAAGTTATTGCCATTCAAAGTGGTAATAAGGCCAACTGACCTTATGACCGTTGACCTTATGTCACCACACCATTACATTAATGCATTGTCATCGACCCTTGATACGTGTGCGAAGTTTCAATCAAACTTATGTCCATTCAAAGTGGTAAAAAGGCCAATTGACCTTATGGCCGTTGACCTTATGTCACCACACCATCACATTAATACATTGTTATCGACCCTTGATACGTGTGCAAAGTTTCAATCAAACTTATGGCAATCAAAGTGGTAATAAGGCCAATTGACTTTATGGCACCCCACCATCACATTATTGCATTGTCATCGAGCCTTGATACGTGCGCAAAGTTTCAATCAAACTTATTGCTATTCAAAGTGGTAATAAAGCCAATTGACCTTATGGCCGTTGACCTTATCTCACCACAACATCACATTAATGCATTGTCATCTAGCCTTGATATGTGAGCAAAGTTTCAATCAAACTTATGGCCATTCAAAGTGGTAATAAAGCCAATTGACCTTATGATCGTTGACCTTGTGTCACCGTGACATCACATTCATGCATTGTAATCAAGGGGTGCCACAGGGTGGTGTCCTATCCCCGCTTTTGTTTAATTTCTACATATCTAAGCTACATTCACCACCGGAAGGAGTCACAATCGTTTCCTACGCCGATAACTGCACAATAATGGCCACAGGCCCAGGCCCAAAATCGATGAGCTATGCAATAAAATAAACGGCTATCTCCCTGATCTCTATAGTTTTTTCGCCTCGCGAAACCTGGCATTGTCACCGACTAAATCTTCCGCGACCTTATTTACAACATGGACGCCCCAAATGTCGACCATATTGAACATCCACGTCGATGGCACTACGCTACCGACTGTCCTACACCCCAAAATCTTGGGTGTGACATTTGATCAGGATCTACATTTTGGTGCGCACGCAACCGCAATTGTTCCAAGAATTCAGAGCCGTAATAAAATCCTCAAATCCCTTGCTGGCAGTACCTGGGAAAAAGATAAAGAAACGCTCTTGACCACATACAAAGCAATTAGCCAGCCGATTACGTGCTACGCGTCACCCATATGGTCGCCAAGCCTAAAAACCACCCACTGGAAGAAACTACAGGCCTGTCAAAATACTGCTCTCAGAATCGCCACGGGCTGTCTTCTTATGTCCCCAGAACACCACCTGCATAATGAGGCGAGAATACTCCCCATCAGGGAGAGAATTGAGATGCTGACCAAACAGTTTCTGTTGAATACCCAGAAACCAGCAGACATCTGATTGACGAACCAGCACCGCCTAGGGGCCTAAGGAGTCATTTCCGTAAGCATTTTGAGGAAATACGGCACCTGAGAACCCAGCCGTATGAAGCGGAAAAACACAAGCAGGTCCTTGGTGAACTCCATAGACAGGCGTCGGACCTTTATGTCGGGAATTGCCCGGTGAATCCAGTACTTGAAGAAAAATATCCAGAACTCGCAGAAGAGGAACGCATACTCCCCAGGGAAACGCGTGTCACTCTTGCTCAACTTCGTTCTGGATACTGTAACAGGTTAAACTCTTACCTATCCAGAATCAACCCCGACATACAAAATGTATGCCCTGCTTGCAATGTGTCCCCACGTGACACCAACCATCTCTTTAATTGTAATGTGGAACCAACGCCTCTAACACCCCTTTACTTATGGTCCACCCCTGTTGAAACGGCAAGTTTCCTTGGACTCCCGTTAGAGGATATTGATGACAATTTGTGATCGGTCGCGGCTATTAGGTGGGGCGAGCATTGCTACAACAACAACTACAAAAACAACCTTATGGCCGTTGACCTTACGTCACCACACCATCACATTAATGCATTGTCTTCGGTCCTTGATACGTGTGCAAAGTTTCAAATTAATCAGACTTCTAAAAACCGTTGAAACTTAAGGTCAACGATTCCCTTACATACAGGCCAAGCTAATAAAGTATGTTAAAAAAGTTATGCGTTTTTCGCGGTATGTGCAAGGTTTCAAATCTAAGGCCATTTGGGGTGGTCATAAGTTCTATTGACCATCACATTATTGCATTGCCATCGAGCCTTGATACGTGTGCAAAGTTTCAATCAAACTTATGGCCATTCAAAGTGGTAAAAAGGCCAATTGACCTTATGGCCGTTGACCACATGTCACCACACCATCACATTAATGCTTTGTCATTGGTCCTTGATACGTGTGCAAAGTTTCAAATTAATCAGACTTCTAGAAACCGGTGAAAATTAAGCTCAAAGATTCCGTTACATACAGGCCAAGCTAATAAAAGCGTGTTAATAAATGAATGCGTTTTTCGCATTATGTGCAAGGTTTTCAAATTTTCGTGTGCAAAGTTTCAATCAAACTTATTGCCATTCAAAGTGGTAATAACGCCAATTAACCTTATGGCCGTTGACCTTATGTCACCCCACCATCACATTATTGCATTGTCATCGAGCCTTGATACGTGTGCAAAGTTTCAATCAAACTTATTGCCATTCAAAGTGGTAATAAGGCCAATTGACCTTATGGCCGTTGACCTTATGTCACCACAACATCACATTAATGCATTGTCATCTAGCCTTGATACGTGTGCAAAGTTTCAATCAAACTTATTGCCATTCAAATTGGTAATAAGGCCAATTGACCTTATGGCCGTTGACCTTATGTCACCACAACATCACATTAATGCATTGTCATCTAGCCTTGATACGTGTGCAAAGTTTCAATCAAACTTATTGCCATTCAAATTGGTAATAAGGCCAATTGACCTTATGGCCGTTGACCTTATGTCGCCACGACATCACATTCATGAATTGTAATCTAACCTTGATATGTGTGCAAAGTTTCAATCAAACTTATGGCCATTCAAAGTGGTTATAAGGTCAACTTACCTTATGGCCGTTGACCTTATGTCACCACACCATCACATTAATGCAATGTCATCGTTCCTTGATAGGTGTGCAAAGTTTCAAATTAATCAGGGCTCCAGTATGCTCTTTCGTAAATGTGTCATGCATCCATTTCTATCATTAGTAAAGGAATGCGTTTTTCGCATTATGTGCAAGGTTTCAAATCTATGGCCATTTGGGATGGTCGTAAGTTCAATTGAGCTTATGTCCGTTAACCTTATGTCACCCCACCATCACATTATTGCATTGTCATCGAGCCTTGATACGTGTGCAAAGTTTCAATCAAACTTATTGCCATTCAAAGTGGTAATAAGGCCAATTGACCTTATGGCCGTTGACCTTATGTCACCACAACATCACATTAATGCATTGTCATCTAGCCTTGATACGTGTGCAAAGTTTCAATCAAACTTATTGCCATTCAAATTGGTAATAAGGCCAATTGACCTTATGGCCGTTGACCTTATGTCGCCACGACATCACATTCATGAATTGTAATCTAACCTTGATATGTGTGCAAAGTTTCAATCAAACTTATGGCCATTCAAAGTGGTTATAAGGTCAACTTACCTTATGGCCGTTGACCTTATGTCACCACACCATCACATTAATGCAATGTCATCGACTTATTGCCATTCAAAGTGGTAATAAGGACAATTGCCTTATGGCCGTTGACCTTATGTCAGCGTACCATAACATTAATGCATTGTCATCGAGCCGTGATACGTGTGCAATATTTCAATCAAACGTATGGCCATTCAAAGTGGTAATAAGGCCGATTGACCTTATGGCCGTTGACCTTATGTCACCACAACATCACATTCATGCATTGTCATCTAGCCTTGATATGTGTGGAAATTTTCAATCAAACTTATGGCCATTCAAAGTGGTAATAAAGTCAACTGCCCTTATGGCCGTTGACCTTATGTCACCACACCGTCACACTAATGCATTGTCATCGACCCATGATACGTGTGCAAAGTTTCAATCAAACTTATTGCCATTCAAAGTGGTAATAAGGCCAATTGACCTTATTGCCGTTGATCTTATGTCACCACAACATCACATTAATGCATTTTTATCTAGCCTTGATATGTGCGCAAAGTTTCAATCAAACTTATGGCCATTCAAAGTGGTAATAAAGCCAATCGACCTCATAAACGTTGACCTTATGTCACCGCACCATCACATTAATGCATTGTCATCGAGCCGTGATACGTGTGCGATATTTCAATCAAACTTATGGCCATTCAAAGTGGTAATAAGGCCGATTGACCTTATGGCCGTTGAGCCCATGTCACCACACCATCACATTAATGCATTGTCATCGACCCTTGATACGTGTGCAAAGTTTCAATCAAACTTGTGGCCATTCAAAGTGGTAATAAAGCCAATTGACCTTATGGCCGTTGACCTTTTGTCACCGCACCATCACATTAATGCTTTATCATCGAGCCTTGATACGTGTGCAAAGTTTCAAGCAAACTTATTGCCATTCAAAGTGGTTATAAGGCAAATTGACCTTATGGCCGTTGACCTTATGTCACCACACCATTATATTAATGCACTCTCATCGACCCTTGATACGTGTGCAAAGTTTCAATCAAACTTATGGCCATTCAAAGTGGTAAAAAGGCCAACTGACCTTATGGCCGGTGACCTTATGTCATCACCATCACATTGACGCATTGTCATCGACCCTTGATACCTGTGCAAAGTTTCAATCAAAGTTATGGCCATTCAAAGTGGTAATAAGGCCAATTGACCTTATGGCCGTTGACCTTATGTCACCACACAATTATATTAATGCACTTTCATCGACCCTTGATACGTGTGCAAAGTTTCAATCAAACTTATGGCCATTCAAAGTGGTAAAAAGGCCAACTGACCTTATGGCCGGTGACCTTATGTCATCACCATCACATTGATGCATTGTACTCGACCCTTGATACCTGTGCAAAGTTTCAATCAAACTTATGGCCATTCAAAGTGGTAATAAGGCCAATTGACCTTATGGCCGTTGACCTTAAGTCACCCCACCATCACATTAATGCATTGTCATTGGTCCTCGATACGTGTGCAAAGTTTCAAATTAATCAGACTTCTAGAAACCGGTGAAAATTAAGCTCAAAGATTCCGTTACATATAGGCCAAGCTACTAAAAGCGTGTTAATAAATTAATGCGTTTTTCGCACTATGTGCAAGGTTTTCAAATCTATGGCCATTTGGGGTATTCACAAGCTCAATTGACCTTATGTCCGTTAACCTTATGTGACCCCACCATCACATTATTGCATTGTCATCGAGCCTTGATACATGTGCAAAGTTTCAATCAAACTTATTGCTATTCAAAGTGGTAATAAGGCCAATTGACCTTATGGCCGTTGACCTTACGTCACCACACCATCACATTAATGCATTGTCGTCGAGCCTTGATACGTGTGCAAAGTTTCAATCAAACTTGTGGCCATTCAAAGTGGTAATAAAGCCAATTGACCTTATGGCCGTTGACATTATGTCACCACACCGTTATATTAATACACTTTCATCGACCCTTGATACGTGTGCAAAGTTTCAATAAAACTTATGGCCATTCAAAGTGGTAAAAAGGCCAACTGACCTTATGGCCGGTGACCTTATGTCATCACCATCACATTGATGCATTGTCATCGACCCTTGATACCTGTGCAAAGTTTCAATCAAACTTATGGCCATTCAAAGTGGTAATAAGGCCAATTGACCTTATGGCCGTTGACCTTATGTCACCCCACCATCACACTAATGCATTGTCATCTGTCCTTGATACGTGTGCAAAGTTTCAAATTAATCAGACTTCTAGAAATGGGTGAAAATTAAGCTCAAAGATTCCGTTACATATAGGCCAAGCTAATAAAAGCGTGTTAATAAATTAATGCGTTTTTCGCATTATGTGCAAGGTTTTCAAATCTATGGCCATTTGGGGTATTCACAAGCTCAATTGACCTTATGTCCGTTAACCTTATGTGACCCCACCATCACATTATTGCATTGTCATCGAGCCTTGATACATGTGCTAAGTTTCAATCAAACTTATTGCTATTCAAAGTGGTAATAAGGCCAATTGACCTTATGGCCGTTGACCTTATGTCACCACACCATCACATTAATGCATTGTCGTCTAGCCTTGATACGTGTGCAAAGTTTCAATTAAACTTGTGGCCATTCAAAGTGGTAATAAAGCCAATTGACCTTATGGCCGTTGACCTTATGTCACCACACCATGACATTAATGCTTTATCATCGAGCCTTGATACGTGTGCAAAGTTTCAAGCAAACTTATTGCCATTCAAAGTGGTAATAAGGCCAATTAACCTTATGGCCCTTGAACTTATGTCACCGCACCATCATATTAATGCATTTTCATCGTTCCTTGATACGTGTGCAAAGTTTCAAATTAATCAGACTTCTAGAAACCGGTGAAAATTAAGCTAAAAAATTCCATTACATAGATACAGGCAAGCTAATAAAAGCGTGTTAAAAAGGGCTCCAGTATGCTCTTTCGTAAATGTGCCATGCATCCATTTCTATCATTAGTAAAGGAATTCGTTTTTCGCATTATGTGCAAGGTTTCAAATCTATGGCCATTTGGGGTGGTCATAAGTTCAATTGAGCTTATGTCCGTTAACCTTATGTCACCCCACCATCACATTATTGCATTGTCATCGAGCCTTGATACGTGTGCAAAGTTTCAATCAAACTTATTGCCATTCAAAGTGGTAATAAAGCCAATTGACCTTATGGCCGTTGACCTTATGTCACCACAACATCACATTAATGCATTGTCATCTAGCCTTGATATGTGTGCAAAGTTTCAATCAAACTTATGGCCATATGGTAATAAAGCCAATTGACCTTATGATCGTTGACCTTGTGTCACCACGACATCACATTCATGCATCGTAATCTAACCTTGAATTGCGTGCAAAGTTTCGATCAAACTTGTGGCCATTCAAAGTGGTTAAAAGGTCAACTTACCTTATGGCCGTTGACCTTATGTCACCACACATCACATTAATGCATTGTCATCGACCCATGATACGTGTGCAAAGTTTCAATCAAACTTATTGCCATTCACAGTGGTAATAAGGCCAATTGCCTTATGGCCGTTGGCCTTATGTCACCGCACCATCACATTAATGCATTGTCATCGAGCGGTGATACGTGTGCAATATTTCAATCAAACCTATGGCTATTCAAAGTGGTAATAAGGCCGATTGACTTTATGGCCGTTGACCTTATGTCACCACAACATCACATTCATGCATTGTCATCTAGCCTTGATATGTGTGCAAAGTTTCAATCAAACTTATGGCCTTTCAAAGTGGTAATAAGGTCAACTGACCTTATGGCCGTTGACCTTATGTCACAACACCGTCACACTAATGAATTGTCATCGACCCATGATACGTGTGCAAAGTTTCAATCACACTTATTGCCATTCAAAGTGGTAATAAGGCCAATTGACCTTATGGCCGTTGACCTTATGTCACCACAACATCACATTAATGCATTTTCATCTAGCTTTGATATGTGCGCAAAGTTTCAATCAAACTTATGGCCATTCAAAGTGGTAATAAAGCCAATTGACCTTATAAACGTTGACGTTATGTCACCGCACCATCACATTAATGCATTGTCATCGAGCCGTGATACGTGTGCGATATTTCAATCAAACTTATGGCCATTCAAAGTGGTAATAAGGCCGATTGACCTTATGGCCGGTGAGCTTATATCACCACACCATCACATTAATTCATTGTCATCGGGACTTGATACGAATGCAAAGTTTAAAATTAATCAGACTTCTAGGAACCGGTGAAAACTAAGCTCAAAAATTCCGTTACATAAATACAGGCAAAGCTAATAAAAGCGTGTTAAAAAAGGGCTCCAGTATGCTCTTTCGTAGATTTGCCATGCATCCACTTCTATCATTAATAAAGGAATGCGTTTTTCGCATTATGTGCAAGGTTTCAAATCTATGGCCATTTGGGGTTGTCAAAAGTTCAATTGATCTTATGTTCGTTAAACTTATGTCACCCCATCATCACAATATTGCATTGTCATCGAGCCTTGATACGTTTCCAAATTCTCAATCAAACTTATGCATATTCAAAGTGGTAATAAGGCCAATTGACTTTATGCCCGTTGACCTTATATCACCACACCATCACATTAATGCATTGTCATCGACCCTTGATACGTGTGTAAAAAGTTTCAATCAAACTTATGGCCATTCAAAGTGGTAATAAGGCCAATTGACCTTATAGCCGTTGACTTTATGTCACCACACCACCACATTAATGCATTGTCATCGAGCCCTGATATGCGTGCAAATTTTCAATCAACCTTATGGCCATTCAAAGTGGTAATAAGGTTAATTGACCTTATGGCCGTTGATATTATGTTACCACACCATCACATTAATGCATTTTCATCTGGCCTTGATACGTATGCAAAGTTTCAAATTAATCAGACTTCTAAAAACCGGTGAAAATTAAGCTCAAAGATTCCCTTACATACAGGCCAAGCTAATAAAAGCGTGTTAATAAAGTTATGCGTTTTTCGCGTTATGTGCAAGGTTTCAAATCTAAGGCAATTTGGGGTGGTAATAAGTTCAATTGACTTTATGTCCTGTAAACTTATGTCACCCCACCATCACATTATTGCATTGTCATCGAGCCTTGATACGCGTGCAAAAATTGACCTTATGGCCGTTGACCTTATGTCACCACACTATTACATTATTGCATTGTCATCGACCCTTGATACGTGTGCAAAGTTTCAATCAAACTTATGGCCATTCAAAGTGGTAAAAAGGCCAACTGACCTTATGGCCCTTGACCTTATGTCACCACACCATCACATTAATGCATTGTCATCGACCCTTGATACGTGTAGAAAGTTTCAATCAAACTTATGGCCATTCAAAGTGGTAATAAGGCCAATTGACCTTATGGCCGTTGACCTTATGTCACCACACCATCACATTAATGCATTGTCATCGGTCCTTGATACGTATGCAAAGTTTCAAATTAATCAGACTTCTAGAAGCCGGTGAAAATTAAGCTCAAAGATTCCGTTACATACAGGCCAAGCTAATAAAAGCGTGTTAAAAATATGTAAGTACTTTGTGTGAGGATGCAAAGCTTCACGTTTTTTGTGGTCTGTATGTAAAAACTATGACTACGAATCACGTATTTCAAAAATATTTGACGTAAACGTAACTATTGAAATTTGATGAATTTTGAAGCTTTTAGCCATAAAAAAGGGGCAAAAATGACAGTTTATATGGGGTATATAACATATATACCACCGATCTCTATGATTTTTTCAGACAACAATATATGCTATATACGTAAGCATTTGGAGAAATTTGAAGCTTCTACCTGTTAAAATGGGGCAGAAATTGCGCAAAGTTTCTTATCTGAACAATCGGTTGTATCAGATATATGCAATATATACCACCGATCTCAATGATTTTTTCAGACAAAAATATATGCTATATACGTAAGCATTTGGTGAAATTTGAAGCTTCTAGCTGTTAAAATGGGGCAGAAATTGCGCAAAGTTTCTTATCTGAACAATCGGTTGTATGAGATATATACTATGTATACCACCGGTCTCTATTATTTTTTCAGACAACAATATATGAACGTAAGCATTTGGTGAAATTTGAAGTTTCTAGCTGTTAAAATGGGGCTGAAATTGCAAAAAAAAATATATATATATACTATATATATATACTATATATACCATTATATATATATTACATATATCACCGATCTCTATGATTTTTTTACCCCGGGCAAAGCAAAATCAAAATTTTAGAAATAAGGTTTTTAAATTAGAAGAAAATTTTTCTAAGCGGGGTCGCCGCTCGGCAGTGTTTGGTAAGCGCTCCGGGTGTATTTCTGCCATGAAAAGCTCTCAGTGAAAACTCATCTGTCTTGCAGATGCCGTTCGGAGTCGGCATAAAGCATTTAGGTCCCGTCCGGCCAATTTGTAGGGAAAATCAAGAGGAGCACGACGCAAATTGGAAGAGAAGCTCGGCCTTAGATCTCTTCGGAGGTTATCGCGCCTTACATTTATTTATTTTTTTAATATATGCTATATACGTAAGCAACCGGTGAAATTTTAAGCTTCTAGCTCTTAAAATGGGGCTGAAATTTCGAATATATATATATATATATGTGAGATGGCAGCCCTGAATCATACCAGTAACACCCCTGTACGATGTAGAGAAGAGGAACAAGAGCAACGATAAAAGAAGTCAGTCGTCATCGTAACCACTCAGCAGCAGCAGTCGTAATTTTGCAGTAATTTTTGCTAACCATTAATTTTCATTTCACTTTCATATTTTAATCATTCTTCTTAATGTACTTAATTACTATTTAATAATAAATGAAGCATATTCAAGCTTACATGGGGGCTCAACCGAGCGCATAACATTTTTTGTATTCTAAATCGGAATGCTACGCTCGGGCAAAGAAATCAGAAATCAGTTAAGCAGCAGAGAAACGCAGAGCACAGCAGAAACTTCCAATAAGCAGCAAGCAGCAGAAACAAACACAAACGCCAGCAGAGTAAAAGAAATAGTGAGCAGAAGTGGTACAACGGGCGACAGTGAAGGCGAAAAAATCAAGCAGACCGACATTGAAACAAACACCAAAGAAAACGTAAAAGCAGAACATCCAGCTGAACAAAACGCAGTCCAAGAAGGCAGAGAAGGCGAAGCAACGAACAGCGCAGTTACTACGCACGAACAGCAGCAGATAAGCGAAAAAAGTCACCTGTTACACAAAATGGATGATAAAAGCATGGAAAATTTCTTTAAAACATTTGTCGAGAAAATGAACCAAAACGATGGCAGTAAAGGTAATGTCACTATTGATGCATTCGCAAAAGTCGTACCTAATTTTGACGGGGTATCTATTCCATTTCGGCAATGGATATCTAATTTTGACGAGAATGCTGAGGCTTATGAGTTGACAGCAAAACAGAAGTATGTCAATGCGCGAAATAAAATGAAGGGCACTGCAGCTTTGTTGTTGGAAACAAATACAGTCTCCAACTATGACTCGTTGTGTGAAGCGTTGATAGAGGAATTTGACAAACCACTAAGTAGCGCAGAGGTACATAAGCTATTAAGGCAACGTCGAAAACAAGCAACAGAAAACTTCCATGAATACGTGTTACAAATGCGGAAAATAGCAGCACTAGGTAAAGTTGATGAGCAATCAATTATAACGTACATAGCTGATGGTGTTGAGTTGCGCAACGAACAAAAGTATCCATTATATAGTGCTCGATCCTACAAAGAGTTGATCAAAGCATATGAGTTGGTGGAGCCTTTGGCAAAATACAGCGAAGCGAATAAACGTCGGCAGATAGCAAGCGGTCGTAAAGAAGTAGACAAAGGAAGCAGTGACGGCGAGCGTAAAAATCAACATTGTTTTAATTGCGGGTCGACACAACACAAGAGGGCTGAGTGCAAAGAAAACACGAAATGCTTTAAATGTAATGGCTCTGGCCATATGGCTAAGCAGTGCACCGCCACGAAGCAAAACGTTGTAAACGTAGTATTCGACGAAAAACGCATGAAACAGCTGAAAATCAATAACAACAATGTGTCTTGTTTGGTGGACACTGGAGCGGACGTTTCGTTAATGCGTAAGGGTGTATATGACCAAATATGTAGCAATTGTGAACTGAGAAAAAGTTTTGCTAGACTGTATGGCTTAGGCAACGTCGCCGCCGATGTGTTAGGAGAATTTACAACACAAGTCGTTGTTGACGAGTTGAGTACACAACATACGTTTTTGGTTGTTAAAGATAGCAAAATAAATGTAGACGCAATTGTAGAGTATGATTTTTTGAAAAAGTTTTTGGTAATCTTAAATGCCAAGGGGTATAATTTTTCACGGTCAGAAGATGACACAAATGCAGGAGAAACTAGTTACAATGTTGTAAATGTTGTTCATAGCAGCAATGAGGTAGATGTAGAACCTAAATACAAAGAAGCAGTCAAACAGTTGATTGATAACTATAAGCCGAGTTTTATTCAATCAGACTGTCACATTAAATTAAATATTGTTCCGAAAACCGACAATATTGTTCTTCGCGAATCACCTAGCCGACTGTCAGTAATGGAAAGGGAATTTGTACGTAAGCAAGTAGCTGAAGGGCTGCAAAAGGGCATTATCCGCGAATCATGCTCAGAAATCGCTAGCAAGGTTGTGCTGGCAAAGAAAAAAGACGGAAGCTACAGATTGTGCGTTGACTTTCGTAAATTAAATTCCATGGTTATGAAAGACAGGTTTCCAGTACCGATTGTCGAAGAGGTTCTTGAGAAAATGCAGGGTGCAAAATATTTTACCGTGATGGACCTTGCAAATGGATTTTTCCACGTCGAAGTCGAGGAGCAATGCAAAAAACACACTGCGTTCGTCACAAAAGAAGGCCTTTATGAATTTAACAGGGCTCCATTTGGCTTTTGTAATTCACCCGCTGTTTTCATAAGATATGTTAACCATATTTTTCAAAAATTAATTAACGCAGGTATAATGGAAATTTATGTTGATGATATTGTTATTTTTGGAGGTACAGTAGAACAATGCTTGGACAATATGCAAAGGGTATTGAACCAAGCCCAGCAGTATGGTTTGGAAATTAAGTGGGCGAAATGCCAATTTTTGAAAAAGAGAATCGCGTTTTTGGGACACGAAGTTGAGAATGGGCGTGTCTGGCCGGGGAAAAGCAAAGTCAAAGCTGTCAAAAACTTTCCGATACCAAAAAGCATTCGAGACGTACAGGCTTTTTTGGGTTTAACCGGATATTTTCGCAAGTTTATTCGTAATTATGCTGGTATAGCTAGGCCCTTGACACAACTGTTAAGAAAAGACGAAGTATTTCAGATAAAAGAAGAAGAAATAAGGGCAATTGATGATTTGAAAGCGGCACTCGTTGCAGAACCAGTACTGCAAATATATAAGCAGAACGCTGAGACACAGCTACACGTCGATGCGTCGAAACATGGGTTCGGGGCAACGCTGATGCAGCTCCAGAACGGAGAATGGCATCCGGTTTTCTACTGGAGTAAAAAGACTTCTCCCCAAGAAGAAAAATTACACAGCTATTTTCTTGAGGTAAAAGCAGCATACTTAGCCACAAAAAAGTTGCGTCACTACCTGATGGGTATACAGTTTACACTAGTTACAGATTGCTCAGCTTTCAAGCAGACAAATGCGAAAAAAGATATACCACGCGAAGTGGTTCAATGGTTGATGTATCTGCAATATTTTGCGTACAATATAGAGCACCGATCTGGCAACAGAATGAAACATGTGGATAGCTTAAGTCGATTTCCCGTGATGACAGTGACCTCAGAAATTCAAGCCCAGATCGCAAGAGCTCAGAAGCAGGACGCACATTTGACAGCTGTAGCAGAGATTCTTAAAGAAAAGCCATATGAAAACTTTAAATTAAAAAATCAATTAGTTTATAAACAAGTCGATGGGCAGGATGTATTGGCTATACCAAACAGCATGGAGAATGAAATAATTAAAGAGACGCATAGATTTGGGCACATGGGTTGCCAAAAACAATGCATGCTATACGACAGAGTTACTATATTCCACATCTTGAAAAAAAAGTTCAGCAGGTAATTCAAAATTGTGTCGAATGCATTATGCAAAATCATAAGCTGGGTAAGAAAGAAGATTATCTGCATTGTATTGACAAAGGGGACAGTCCCCTTTCTACCCTCCATGTCGACCACTTGGGTACTCTGGATACAACATCAAAGTGTTACAAGTATATTTTCGCTATCGTCGATGGTTTCTCCAAGTATACGTGGATATACCCTACAAAGAGCACAGATGCACAGGAAGTTGTAAGGCACCTGGAGTCATGGGTGACAATATTCGGCAGTCCGCTGCGTATAATAAGCGACAAAGGCACAGCGTACACGTCGAAACTGTTTAAAGAATTTTGCGCAAAAAATAAAATCGACCATGTTGAGGTAACAACCGGCGTCCCAAGGGGAAACGGTCAGATCGAGAGAGTGAACCGCGTAATTATTTCTATTCTAGCAAAGATGTCAGCAAAAGAGACGGATAAATGGTACAAATATACGTCACAAATGCAACGCGCAATCAATTCTCACGTTCACTTTTCTACAAAGTTTACACCGTTTGAAGTGATGTTCGGTGTAAAGATGCGAAACGAAGCCGATATAGAGCTGCTAAAAGTACTCCGAGAAGAACTGCTGGTAGTCGCACAAGATGAGCGAAACCAAATCCGTCAGGAAGCCAGAAAACAAATACTCAAAGCGCAAGAAGTGTACAAATCCAACTATGATAGAAAACGAAGAGGAGAGCATGGATATCAGATATCCGATTTAGTAGCCATCAAAGTCACACAGTTCGTAACAGGTAAAAAACTGGCCAGTAAATACATCGGGCCATACGAAGTAAGCAAAGTTAAAAGACATGGCAGATATGATGTGAAAAAAGTTGGGAACTTTCGAGGCCCAAGTCAGACATCAACTAGCGCAGATAATATGAAGCTATGGCGCTATTACGAGCACAATGAAGACGATCAAGACGAAGAGTCATCTGAGGCATATGACAATCAGGATGACCGAATGTGAGATGGCAGCCCTGAATCATACCAGTAACACCCCTGTACGATGTAGAGAAGAGGAACAAGAGCAACGATAAAAGAAGTCAGTCGTCATCGTAACCACTCAGCAGCAGCAGTCGTAATTTTGCAGTAATTTTTGCTAACCATTAATTTTCATTTCACTTTCATATTTTAATCATTCTTCTTAATGTACTTAATTACTATTTAATAATAAATGAAGCATATTCAAGCTTACATATATATACTATATATACCACCATAAACTTGGCGTGCCTGAAGAGATATCTGGCACTATTTTAAAATCAGAAACCTGGCCTGCGAATGTCAAAGTGCAGCCTTTTCGTTCCGTTCGTGCAAAACGGGATTCCTGATGATGTTGCAGATATTCCCAATGTTAAGTCTAATTTTAATTGCCTAAAAATATACTTTCAAAATGTATCTGGTCTTCGTACTAAATGTTCGGAAGTTTTTATGTATAGTTCTGTATTAGATTATGATATTTTCGTTTTTGTTGAATCTTGGCTGAACGAGAAATTTTTTAGTAGTGAAATCTTTGATCCTCATCTCTATGATGTTTTCCGTAAGGATCGTGATCTTGTTAAAACAGGTTGCTCGAGAGGAGGGGGTGTTCTCATTGCTGTTCGGAGGAAATTCCAGGCGGCCGTGGTAACACTCGCTAACTCTGATACACTCATTGATCAGCTCTGCGTACGTGTTCATGGTTCTTCTGGAATCTTGTATTTGTGCGCTTCGTATATTCCACCGAACAGTGCAGATGCCTTATATATTGCACACGCTGACAACGTTCTATCACTGGTATCAAATGTTGGTGACAATCATCTTTGTGTACTTGGAGATTTTAATTTATGTAATTTGAATTGGTCTCATATTGAGGACACGGCTTCTTTTACGGCCTCTAACGTTAACTCTTCAGCCGAAATTCATCTTATTGATAGTTTCTTAAGTATTGATTTGGTACAAGTTAATGGGCTCTATAATAGGCTGAATAGAATTTTAGATTTAGTGTTCATCTCAAACAATGTTAACTACACATTGTCTGAATGCTTCACACCAATCCTGCAGACCGACAAACATCACGTTTCTATTTCCCTAGAATTGGAGTTTTATGAATTTGCTGAAATTACAGATAAGCCTGAAATTAATTTCAACTTTAGTGCTTGCGATATGTCGTATCTTAATGAAATATTATTAAGCATTGATTGGTGTGATTCATTCCGCGATAATGATGTCACATCTTGTTTTCATATTTTCAAAAATAAGGTTCATGAGTTGTGCTTGAAGCATATCCCAATATATAGGAAAAAAACATATAAGACGCCCTGGCATACTAAGAGGCTAAAACATCTGAGGAATGTTAAGTGCAAATCTTTAAAACAGTATAAAAGAACTGGAGATTCGGCGCACTACTCAAAATTTCAAAACGATTTAAAGGCATTCAAGTGCTTGAATAGGTTTTTGTACAGAAATTATGTTCTGAGCTTTGAGAGTAATATAATGTCGAACTCAAAGTCGTTTTGGCGTTTCATAAAGTCAAAAAAGGCCTGCTCATCTGTCCCTAGTAATGTGTTTTTCAACGACAAATCTGCAATCAATGCAGTTGATGCTGCGAATCTATTTGCCAATTTTTTTTGTTCTAATTTCGAACCAGACACTCGCGTCCACTCGAGTTTGCCTTCCATGAGCAACTCAGCGCTCAATTTTGGATCTTTGCGTGTTTCCGTTACGGATGTGGTTAATGGTATTGGGAAGCTTAAGCTGTCTACTAAGACGGACTCAGATGGTCTTTCTGTCATATTGTTGAAAAACTGCTTGTGTTTGGCTGATCCTCTTTCAATTATCTTCAACAACTCTCTGGCCACTGGGACATTTGTGGATGACTGGAAGCTAACTTCAATTTCTCCGATATTCAAGAGTGGTAACAAAAATGATGTTCGTAATTACAGACCTATTTCGAAGCTCTCATGTGTTTCCAAACTTTTTGAGATTATAGTAAATGATAAATTATACTTTGCAGTTAAGGGCCTAATTTCGAATAATCAGCACGGATTTGTTTCAAAACGGTCCACTGTTTCTAACTTATCTATTTTTTCTGAATACTGCTTTTCCGCTTTTCGTAATAGATTGCAAGTTGATACAATATACACTGACTTTTCAAAGGCTTTCGACAAGGTTTCGCACCAGATACTCTTGGCTAAGCTTATGGCGTTGGGTTTTCATTCCACATTTTTGAAGTGGATTGCGTCGTATCTTTCAAATAGACAATGCGTTGTTGAAATAGACAACGCCACGTCCCAGCCCTTCATTGCTTCCTCTGGGGTCCCTCAAGGAAGTATTCTAGGGCCTCTATTTTTTATATTATTTATAAATGATATCGGCTCATGCTTCGCTTTTGCGGAATACTTGTTGTATGCAGACGATTTGAAAATTTTCGCCACCATAACGAGTTCTCGTGACTCTGAAAGGCTGCAATCGGACATCCTCAATGTTGAAAACTGGTGTTGTTTAAATCGCCTTACTCTTAACATCAAAAAGTGTTTTCACGTGACTTTTTCTAAATCGGCTAATGTTCTACGGACTTCATATAGTATTGCGGGTTGTGCCCTGGAATCCGTTGAGGAAATTAAAGACCTGGGTGTATTTTTTGACGCGAAATTTGGTTTCGCTAACCAAGTTAACTACGTTATTACTCGGTCTTATGCCATGCTAGCGTTCATTCGTAGAAATTGTTCAGCTTTCACCAACCCTCACACCCTCAAGTCTCTTTATTGTTCTTTTGTCAGATCGAGACTGGAGTATGCTGCTATAATTTGGAGACCATACCATACTAGTCCCTCTAACCGTATCGAGAGAGTTCAAAAAGTTTTTTTACGTTTTGCTCTCCGTTCTTTGAATTTTTCTGATCCTTTGCCGTCATATGAATCGAGATGTCTTTTAATTGAACTGAGTACGCTTGTAAATAGACGAACCATCTTATCGTGCTCGTTTATCATTGGCTTAATTTCTGGAGCTGTTGATTGTCCATCGCTCCTGGAAAAAATTCAGTTCAATGTTCCCTGCAGAAACTTGCGGCACTTTGAGACCTTTAAAATTAGTTTTGCAAGGACCAACTATGCGGTAAACGCGCCTTTTGCGAGGGCTTGTGCGGATCTCAATTTGTTTTTCAGTTCTTCAGGTGTTGACTGCACTTCTTCGTATGTAACCCTAATTAGTCATTTAAGATCTTTCTACTCTTAATATTATGCTAGTCTGTAAAAATTTGTAAATTTAAAGACTCAAATAAATAAATAAATAAATAAATAAATAAATAAATAAATAAAATAAATAAATATATATACAATATATAACACCGATCTTTATGATTTTTGCAGACAACATTATATGCTATATACGTAAGCATTCGTTGAAATTTGAATCCTCTAGGTCTTAAACTAGGGCAGTTTTTACGAAAAGTTTCTTATCTTAACAATCGGTTGTGGGGGATATATACTATACATACGACCGATATCATCAATTTTTTCAGACAAAAATATGTGCAATATACGAAAGTATATGGTGAAATTTGAAGCTTCTAGCTGTTAAAACGGGGCAGAAATTGCGCAAAGTTTCTTCTCTGAACAATCGTTTGTATGAGATATATACTATATATACCACCGAACTCTATGATTTTTTCAGACTACAATATACGCTATATACGTAAGCATTTGGTAAAATTTGAAATTTCTAGCTGTTAAAATGGGGCTGAAATTGCAAAAAAAATATATATACTATATATATATATACTATATATACCATCATATATATAATATATATATCACCGATCTCTATGATTTTTTTACACAACAATATATACTATATACGTAAGCAATCGCTGAAATTTGAAGCTTATAGCTGTTAAAATGTGGCTGAAATTGCGAAAATATATATATATATACTATATATATATACTATATATATATATACTATATATACCACCATATATATGTAGCGTTTATAAATAAATTATTCCGTTAAAGCAATTTGTTTTTCTTAGGTATAATATTTATTAATATATATTAATTTATAAATTTGCTATTATAATATTTAACTGCACCCGTCGCGAGATAATATCATACTACTCAAAATAGTATGTACCTAAAGACGAGTTAGCTTATTGATATTTCTATTAAATTCGTCGTTCTCGCAAACCACTATGCGCAACAACAAAATGCATCATAGGTTGAGAGTTAATTATAAATATGTATTTACATTTACTTCACTAACTATAAGGTGAATATGGGAATTAGTGGGAATGTAATTGCCACATTACTTCCCTTCTTAAAAAAAAAAAAAATTATGTAAAATGAATTTTTGTTATTATGTTAAAGCTTTTACTAAATACAGATACGAAATATGTGCAATGACATAGTTTTATGTATGTAACTACAAAGTTTGAATGTACGTTAAGAATAACTAAAAAAAAAATATGTAACTGTGTTAGCTTAGGTGTCCTCAGTGGCGAAATATACGGGCTTAAGCCGATCGATTGAAATTGCAGTATTGTAATTTTTATAGTTGACTATGAAATATTTATCGTGCCGTGTGATGACTTCGAACGGACCTTCGTACGGTGATGAAAAAGGTGGCCCAATTTGGTCATTGCGAACAAATACGTGAGAACATGAATTGAGATCTTTGTAACAAAAAAACGTACGGGTCCCGTGACGCGATGTCTCGGTTGGAGCTAACGTGTTGAAATGGTTTTTTAAATCGATGAGCACAGTTTGAACGTTGGAATGCTTGTTTGATGGAGCTAGTAATTCGCCGGGCAGCCGAATCGGTTCGCCTTATACGAGTTCAGCTGGAGTGGTTTTTATATCTTCTTTCCATGCTGCACGCAAACCAAGTAATACATCTGGTAGGGCATCAAACCATGTCTCATTGTGGCATAGTAAAGCGGATTTGAGTTGCCGATGCAGCCGCTCTACTAGGCCGTTGGATTGGGGGTGATACGGTGGTGTGCGCAAGTGCTTAATGCCAAATAGCCTCATCAATGATTGAAACAATGTTGATGTGAATTGACCTCCTCTGTCAGATGTTATTCTGACAGGCACGCCATATCTTGAAATCCAATTAGTGATCAATGCGAATGCAACTGTGTCTGTATCTCCATTCTTTAATGGTACGGCTTCTGGGAACCGAGTGAATCTATCTATGATCGTCAAACATTTGTTGTATCTTCGTGACGTTGGCAGAGTGACTAAGTCAATGTGTATATGTTCGAATCTTTTTGTTGGTATTTCGAAGCGGGCGATAGGTGACGTCACGTGCCGATGAATTTTATTTTGCTGACATTGCAGGCACGATTTTTCCCATTCACGGCAATCTTTTCGGATTGACGGCCAAACGTAGCGTTTACTTACTAGCTTCTGCGAAGCCTTAGTGCCGGGGTGTGCGAGAGAATGCAACGCATCGAATACTTTCTTTCTCAGTGCTTTTGGGACGTATGGACGTGGTTTACCTGATGAAACATCACAATAAACCGCGATCGGATAATCGTCGAACATAATCTTTTGCCAATGTAGTGACGACGAAGTGTTTTCGATGAGCTCACGTAACTCGGGGTCATTTTCCTGAGCTTTGACCAACTCACGCGTAGTTATTGGTGGTGAAATTGTTTCAACTCGGGACAGAGTGTCTGCTACGATGTTCTCACGGCCAGGGCTCGAATGACATATTCCGTGATCGAAACTGCAATCGAACGAATAAAGATTACGTGACTGATCGTACGAATGGCAATATTGGTATTATGAGATACGTTCAGTAACGTATCGTAATTTATGACAGGCAGTAATAGATTGAATGGTGATTTGTAATAGATATTTTGACAGTTAAATGTGATATTCTAATTGTAAATAAGAAAAATTTTTTACTTACATTGTGGAATAAATTCCTAAGCAACTTTCAAAAGGAAAAAAGGGGAAAAGAAGTGCTTGCTTTTTTTTTTTTTTTGTTTTTTTTTTTTATGTATCTGGTATGCGTAGCAAACGGACGTGTTCTTTCGCGCTCTGAGTCTTTTTCTATTTTCGCATTTTAAAGGTTTTGTTTACAATGAAAACGTGTCTAAAATGTAATACACAGTGTTTGCAAGATAACCATTTCAATGTGGTTTTTGCAAGTCTAAAACTCATTTAAAATGTGCAAACATATCGGCAAGTTCTTTAAATTTATTCAAAAACAATAAAAATATAATGTTTAGATGTGACAATTGTGCCAATGTGTTCTCTCAATCAAAAATCCATAAAGCTCTTAGAAATATCAGTGCATTAGACACATTTTTGAAATTGTTTAATTGCGGTGAGTGCCAGCAAGAGGACAATAATGATTCTCTTACTGTAGACGGCGCCATGGTGACGCTCTCTAAGGCGAAGGTTATTGAACCGAAATCAGCAACGTTGCAAATCACTAATCTCCCGTCAAATGGTTCATCTGGTATGGCTGTCACAGAGAGCCATTCTTCTGCTAAGCCAAGCTCTCATAGCAATATTCATTCTTGTTCGAAGCAGACTAGAGTATTGTTCTCTAATATGGTGCCCATACTATGAAACCCACTCAAACAAAATCGAAAGAGTTCAAAAAGTTTTCACGAAATTTGCTCTAAGAAAGTTACCGTGGCAAGGTAATCTTCCTTCTTATATTGGTAGACGGAAACTAATGGGCTTGCAGTCCCTATATGATAGGAGAATATACTTCTCAATACTTTTTATTTATAATGTCATTAATAATAACATACACTGTGACGACTTATCTAATTTGGTCAATTTATATGACCCGCCTCGTAACTTAAGAAATAATCGCTTATTGGTAGACACATTCCACTCTACTAATTACGCCATGAACGAGCCGATTGCTAGGAGCGTTAGATTATGCAATACCTATGCAAGCGTTATTGCGTTTAATGATAGTATAAGTTTATTTAAATTAAAATTATACACTATTTTTAATTGGTTAACTGCGTACTATATCTAGTCTGTAAGAATTAAATTCTGTAGACTGAACTTAAATAAATAAATAAAAATTAAGACAGGTAATTCTAGTGATGAGTGCACAATTAATAATAAATATAAAAAAGAGGTGGAAGAGAGTTCCTCCTAGTTGCCAAAACTAAAGTTTTCATTTTACTGATACTTCTAGTTTTTGCTCGAACCAATTTTAATTTACTTAAACCTAATGAATTCAATAAAGTAATATTGTCCGAAATCGTTAATGGTGCACGAATGGAATTTTAGTCCAATTCTATACGGCAGCATGACACATTCACCATTAAAATAATAAAACAACTTCTGTTAATCTCAAAGGCAAATTTGTCTGCTTCCGTTTACAGATTCGCGATCATGGATCTAAAATATATAATTATAAATACTTTTACTTATTTTATATTTATTTACTTACATTATTAATCTCGAAATTTTCCTTTTTGTAATTGTAGATTGCTCACAGTTTGATTAAATTTACCTTTTTAGTTGTGCAAAGATCACTTTACTTTTTTAAAAACAAATTTAAAACGTAAGAACTATAAATTAATTGGTTTAATTTTCAAACTACAACCAATTTTAAATGCACTCGAAGGTCTTTTTGCTATCGTATGAAATTCTTTGACGTTTACGATTTGTTGTGTACGTTCACTGAACACATAATACCGAATTTCGATAGCAGCTATTCGTTCACGTATCTCGTAATACCAAATAAGTACTTTTAAGAGACGAGTGTTCAGTTCACGGAATAGGTAATTCGGGCCCAGATATATGTCTGAAATCACTCGTGAACTGCCCAACGAAGTCTAAACGACCAAATTGCCATGGCGATGCTCTATCGGTACGCTGTTGAAAAGCATGGAGCAGAGGCTTGTGGTCAGTATAAATTGCAACATGCTGCCATTCTCCGTTGACCAGTTGTTGGAGTACCGCGCCAATGGCTGTGTTTGATGCGTCGCAGAATATGGCCCAGAGTGCATCAGAGTTCGGGTGTGCCAGTAAAGTTGCATTTGCTAACGCTTGTTTTGCGTTATCGTAAGCTATTTGCAGCTCCGTTGTTATTGTTATCGGCGTTGAACCTTTTACTTTTGGACCTTCCAGTAATTTGTTTAAAGGAGCAAGAATTTCTGCCGCGTTTCGAATGAATTTTCGGTAAAAATTTATGGTTCCCAGGAAGCCACGCAAAACAGCAATTGTAGTTGGGAATTTCAAATTAGTGATGGCCTCAACTCTGTCTGGTAACGGCTTGATACCTCTGGCGCTAATATTATGGCCTAAAAATTTCACTTCATGTTGGCCGAAAACGGACTTCGCCACGTTTATTACAAGACCATAGTCTTGCAGACGTTGAAATAGTAGTTTAAGGTGCTCAAGGTGTGTTTCTTCATTTTCTGATGCGACGAGCAGATCGTCCACGTAGGGAAAAACGAATTGTAGGTCTCGTGTCGCCTCGTCAATAAAACGCCGGAACGTCTGGGCGGCATTTCGAAGACCAAACGTCATGTATGGAAACTCGAATAAGCCGAATGGGGTGATAATAGCTGTTTTCTCTACATCGTCATCGGCGACCGGTAACTGGTTAAATGCACGGACCAGATCTAATACGGAAAATACTGTTTTCCCGTGTAGTGTCGCAGTAAAATCGTCTAGCAGCCTGACTGGGTAGTTATCAGGGATTGTCGCGCATTAAGTGAGCGATAATCGCCGCAGGGTCGCCAGTCACCAGTTTTCTTGGGGACTAAATGCAATGGTGACGCCCATGGGCTGCTTGAAGGTCGAGCTATACCGAGTTGCACCATTTTTCGAAATTCGTCTTGCGCTATTTTTAATTTGTTTGGTGCTAAACATCGCGCCTTACAAGTCACAGGAGGACCGGGTGTTGTTTTTATATGGTGCATCGTAGAATGCTTCTTTGAGGAAGAGACACCTTCTGGCCGTACGATATTCGGGTAGCTTTGAAGCAACTTATGGTATTTCGTGTTGCCCTCGGAAATGATTTTAATGCATTCAACACTTGTGCGTATAGAGTTAACGCTCGCGTGCAAGCCAGTGGCTCCGTCGCATAGTTTTTTGCTTTTGAGGTCGATTAACAAATTAAAATAACTTAAAAAATCGGCACCAATGATGGGTCGCGTGACGTCGGCAATAACAAACCTCCAAGTGAATTCGCGACGCAAGCCTAAGTTTAGAGAGATTGTAATACATCCATAAGTCTCTATTAGTGAACCATTCGCTGCATATAGTTGGTATCCTACTGATTCAGGCTTGAATTTCAGCTGCTTATATGGGAAAACTGATAGATCTGAACCGGAATCCACGAGATATGGTGTATTTGTGGTCAAATCTGTGACGAACAGGCGGTTAGAAGAGGCTAAGGAGTCGCAATCCGCCACTAGTGACTCCCGCTCTCTTTTCCCACGAACTTGCAGCCTTTTGAACACTTGTACGCATCTTTGCCAAATTTTCGGTGAAAATAGCAAATACCATCCTTTATTATACCACGAGATTTGGACCTATTGTATGATTTGTTGCTTCGGCCGCGCGATTTGGATCGGCCTCGCTTACGCAGTTCACCGCTGAGTTGATCGAAACGTTTGGTAAGAGCACTTATTTGCTTCTCAAGCTCTTGCGTCTGCATCGCATTTGTGGATGACGTAATGGCCTCCGTATGTGTTACCTGAAATATTTCGTGCAACTTGTCAGCGGTTTTAGCTAATGATTCTAGTTGTGTCCCTTGGGGAGAAATGGCGAGAAACTGTTGAGTTTTCTTAGGCAAGTTTGCCAGCCATCTTGTTTTCAGAACAGCTTCGTCAACTTTGGGTGCAAGGGCTTTAAGATGGCGTAGAAATTGGGATGGCGATCGGTCACCGACAGCCTCTCCGTCTAGCAATTGACGCAATTTTGCTTCCTCAGATTTTGAGAAGCACTGTATTAGCGTAGTTTAAAGCTCGGTATATGGGTTCGTTTGTGGTGGGCTGATGATCAGAGTTTCAACTTCTTGCGCGTATTCGGTGTCTATAAACGAGACGGCATGATGGAACTTATCTTTTTCTTCACAATTGCGTGTATTGCGAATTGAGCCTCAAGTTGTGCAAACCACAAACTCACTCGCTTCGGGTTAAATGTTGGTGCTTTAAGAGCATTGATTATCAAAGGCTTGACGTCTTCGTCTTCTTTAGTCATAATGAAGTTATATTACTAACACGAAATAAGAAAAAAATATGTGTGTATGGTGTGACTTCGACTATAATGTTGTTAGTGTTTGCATATGGATTTACCGCTGGAGAATTCGACCGCTTTCTAATGCAGAAAAAAAAAAATTTGTCAGGCGATATTTTACCGTTCTAGCACTTTATAATAATTTTGTGATTTTGGTAAATCTTTATCCGGCACTTAAAATAAGTGCTTACGTTGCTACTATTCAATTTCGTTGAAAGGAATGAATGTTTGTGTAAACAATAATTATATGCGCTTCCCATTTGGGAAAAACAGTTTTTTTGTATTTTTTTGTTAGTCGCACTTTCAACGAATAAAAGTCTAAATTTACTTTATTTAAGCGTGTAAGTCGCGGGTCACCAATGTAGCGTTTATAAATAAATTATTCCGTTAAAGCAATTTGTTTTTCTTAGGTATAATATTTATTAATATATATTAATTTATAAATTTGCTATTATAACATTTAACTGCACCCGTCGCGAGATAATATCATACTACTCAAAATAGTATGTACCTAAAGACGAGTTAGCTTATTGATATTTCTATTATGTTCGTCGTTCTCGCAAACCACTATGCGCACAACAAAATGCATCATAGGTTGAGAGTTAATTATAAATATGTATTTACATTTACTTCACTAACTATAAGGTGAATATGGGAATTAGTGGGAATGTAATTGCCACATATATACTATATATACCACCGACCTTTATGATTTTTTCAGACAACAATATATGCTATATACGTAAGCATTCGGTGAAATTTGAAGCTTCTAGCTGTTCAAATGTGGCTGAAATTGCGAATATATATATATATACTATATATATATACTATATATATATATACTATATATACCACCATATATATACTATATATACAACCGATCTATATGATTTTTTCAGACAACAATATATGCTATATACGTAAGCATTCGGCGAAATTTGAAGCTTCTAGCTGTTCAAATGTGGCTGAAATTGCAAAAAAAAATATATATATACTATATATATACTATATATACCATCATATATATATACTTTATACGTAAGCAATCGGTGAAATTTGAAGCTTATAGCTGTTAGAGCTTCTTATCTGAACAATCGGTTGTGGGGGATATATACTATATATACGACCGATCTCATCAATTTTTTCAGACAACAATATGTGCAATATACGAAAGTATATGGTGAAGTTTGAAGCTCCAATCTGTTAAATTGAAGAAGATATGACAAAAATCCTCTTTTTCTGAAAAATTGGTTGTAAAGAGAATATATGCTATAGTGGTCCGATCCGGCCGGTTCCGACAAATGTCCAATCGGACACCCAAATACACCCGCTCACCAAATTTTATCAAGATATCTCAAAAATGGTGGGACTAGTTTGCATACAAACAGACAGACGAACAGACGGACAGACGGGCATGGCTAAATCAACTCAGCTCTTCATCCTGATTATTTCGTTATACTTAATGGTGGGCTTATATATTTTGCTGTAAGGTCTTAC